>NW_008590514.1:0-27491 GCF_000691845.1 Merops nubicus | reverse complement strand
AAGGATTCTATGATTCTATAAATGTTTCATGGAAGCTGTTGCAGTCATCTAAATAAACCACAAAAGACCTTTGATGGGTGGGGAGCAGGGAACCCCATGTTATAGTTATTTATTCTTATTTAATTTAAACTATGACCAGCTTACTAAACAGTAAATGAATGTAAAGTCATAACAAATGGCCTTGTATTGACTAAATCTCTGAAGCCTATAGGTAGCAATATATATACATATATATATTTCTGCTATTAGGAATCTACACACCGTAAATTAATTTGTCTCATCCATTTTTCCCTCTATCCTAGCTTGTCTAAATTGCACAGGACACAGTATCATCAAGTAAGTCAGGAAGTGATTTTGATTATAAACCATGTTAAGCATTAAATACGCATTAAATTTTCTCCTTTAAGAGACAGGAAAAATATTTTACAAACTGAAAAGCCTGTGGGACTCCTTTTATATAATATCTCTGTGGGGCAATTGTGGTAGATATAGGGAACTGGGAAACTTTTGGTCCTGCTGAGCTGAGCAGATGCCAGTGAAGCTGTTCTGTCTCTCCCTCTCAGCAATAAGACCATCTCTCCAGAAGTTATTTGGAACAGACTGGAACCCCTCCAGGCACTTGCAGGTTTGGCTTCGATGCATTAGCTCTGCTGATATGCACAGCCTTTTCCAGGCCACTGTTTGAGAAGTTATCCCACCTCAAAGCTATTGCAAAGATGCCTAAGAATGGCTCATTTATTTGGATTTTGGGCTAAGGGGTCAGGATTTAACCTACTGTGCTGGTTTTGGCTGGGATAGAGCTGATTTTCCTTGTAGTAGCTGGTATAGGACTACATTTTGAATCTGTGTAGGAAAGATTGTTGATGAAACAGGGATGTGTTTTGTGATTGCTGAGTTGCCCTTACACCCAGCCAAGGCCTTTTCTGCTTCTCACTTCCCCTCACCAGTGAGCAGGCTGGGGGTGCACAAGAAGCTGGGAGGGGACACAGGTGGGACAACTGATCCCAGCTGACCTGAAGGATATTCCAGACCAAACATCATGTTTAGTAATAAGACTGGGAAAAGCCATTGGCCAGCTGATGGTGGGCAATTGCTTAGGGGTTTTTTGCATCACTTGTTACTCTTGGAAATTTTTTTTTTACATTTATTTATTTATTTTCCCCTCAGTTCTTTTCTTTGTTTCTTCTTTTTCTTTCATTATTTAACTGTTTTTACATCAACCCATGAGTTTTCTCATTTCTACTCTTCCAATTCGTTCCCATATGCCAGTGAGTGTGGGAACTGAGAGAGCAGTTGTGTGGTCCTTAGGTGCCTACCAGGGTTAAACCACACCTAGAGTAACCTAGCCTACCACAATGAAAGCACGATTAACTGTAATCATGAGCCAAGATAAGGAACAAAAATAGCCTTTGGAAATCCCAACTACATTTATATTTGAGGCCTGTTCATCATTTAAGTTAGGTACCTGACTGGGCTGTCTTCCTTGTCTGGATCTCTTGCCGTTACAATGCCCACCAGTGAGCCACTCATAGCCCCTTCAGCAATCTCCATCACATAGTTCTCCAGGGTGAAAACTGGAGGTTCATCAGCATCTTCCACACTGATTTTGACAATGGTTTCATCTTCAAATGGTTCTTCATTCAGAAAACGGTCATCAATGAACCTATTTACAACTTTTGCTTGAAGACTGTATATCCTCTTGCTCTCATAATCCACCCTCTGTTGAGAAAGAAAGTGAGATGTGGATATTTCTTCAAACTTGAATTATACAGTTCAACACATAATTAAAATAAAATGAGGATACCTTTCTTTTGGGAATGTTTCAGAAGTAGTTACTTCTAAAGGAATCTCCCTTAGAATGTCAACCCTAAGAAAAGCAACTTATCCTTTTAGTACTTTTATGTTCAACATAGGTATAACCTTAGTGAACACTATTCTTTATTCTTACATAAACAAGAGAAATCAGTTAGTTTGTAGGAGTTAAGATGAACATGTTAAAATTTAGTCTTTAAAGGAAATAAGTTCCGGAGGGCAATGAGTGTTTAATAAATGCATGGTTACATTGCTATTTTAGTCTTTATCCTCTGCAATTAAAAAACCAAAACAAACAAACAAACAAACACATTAAAAAAAACCACAAACAATAAAACCCAAAAGCCTAAATAAATACCTTCCTGAATTGTAATAAATTCAAATAGGAAAAAAAAAAAACCAACCAACCAACCAAACAAAAACATTTAAAAAAAAAAAACAAACACAAACAATAAAACCCAAAAACCTAAATAAATACCTTCCTGAATTGTAATAAATTCAAATAGGAAAAAAAAAAAAAATCTAACTATGAAATTTATAGGATTCAGTTCTTTAGGGTCCTGGTTTTCACTATCAGACTATTAGACCATCATCCTTTCAGATGATGACCCAGAAATGTTCTTAAGTGATTCCAAAATAAATCACACTGTATTAAGGCCCATTACATATCTGAATTCATAAACACTTATATTTTTCAGTGAATTTAGTGTCATTTCAAAGATATGTCACAACAAATGCTCCGCTGTCTACGTAATACTGTAATATATTCTGTCTTCAATTAAATTTAACATGAGATGTTGGAAGTGAGGAAATACTATGTACAATTTACTGATAAAGAGTTTACAGATGGTGCACAGAAGAGGTAGAACATTTTCTCACAATGGGATACACTGCATTGCACAGCTAGGAATAACACTGAGATACTTTAACCGCCACTATTGTATTCAGCAGTAATAGGAGTGAGTCAAAAGAATTAGACAGAAAGAAAAGCATGTTTATTTTTATCTCCCTAATATTCCAATCAAACCACAAAGCCTGAGTAAAGAAAAAAATAATAGAATACAAAGCAATACGCTTTTTTTAAAAACATCCAGCTTGCTTATGGAGGTTCATTCCACTATTTAGAGATTTTGTAGGAGGTTTCTGAGATCTCACCTTTTTTAATAAGACAATTCCTTCTTGAGTTTCATTGTTAGTAATGATGTCAAAGACATCTGAGCTATCTCCTTCAATGAAATAGTTCATGGCTGCATTCTCTCCTATGTCGCTGTCTTCTGCAAAGACTTTGCCTAGAGTAGTGCCCACAGGAGCCTCTTCAGAGACACTCATACGGTAGAGTCCTAAAGAAACAAATACTGGCACGGTTTAGTGATCTGTCATGGTTAATAGCTGCTGTAGCTATGATGTTTTGAAGCTTTCAGAAAGTTGGGGAAAGTCCCCAGCTTTTGCTAGAGCAATGGATCTAATCCAGTAATGGATAGATCTTTGGGGCAAGGGCAAGACAACCTTTCCTGAGTCCTCTTCTCTCAGCCCCACTTTAGCAGTAAATAAAAATCTGGACGCTGAAGTCAAAGCACTGAGTTGTTCTGAAACAACCTACCAGTGAACTTCACAGAGGTGCAGTAGATCTAATTTTCCTCAAGACTTCAACTACTCTCAGTAGCCTATACTCACGCTGTTGAAATTTAGGTGGGTTGTCATTGACGTCAGAGAGGTTGATGGTAACAGTGGCTGTTCCTGAAAGTGCCCCTGCTTGTCCAAACATATCTTTGGCTTGGATGATGACCAAATACTGATCTTTTGTTTCTCTATCCATTTGGGAAGCCATTCTGATGACCCCTAAAAATGAAAAATATAATATAGTAATGTATAATAGTCTCATTTTTTCCCCAATATCTGGCCATATAATATTGCTATAAAATGCATCATTTGACACAGTTATGAATTTACATTCTAGACTCTGCACAGCAAAGCTGTCCTGATACTGGGAATTAGTACTCATGGCAACATCCACGCTGTGTGACAGATCCATTCTGCATCCTTAAAGTTTGGGGGAGCAGAATACACCATGCATCATCTCTACCATATGTCACCATCTTTCTTCCCCAGAAATCAGAATTTTGGGGGATGTCACATATCTGTAGTTTCTCCAACACAGATACAAGAATGTCACATAATGAATTGTAGAGCCCTTAACCCAGAAGTGTTCCTAGGTCCATTTGGAATTCAACTCTTTTCTTTAGAGAAATATTTTGCTAAATAAATTGTTGATCGTCTAGAGAGGAAGAATTTCAGCTTCCTGTGGGAAAGAGAGAATTGATTTTATTTTAGATCTTGGAACTATGCAAAGACGTACCAGTGTAGGGTGGTATCAGTTGATCTTTGTGTTGAAATGAAGAAAGACATTTTTGCTTGCATCCATTTTATGCTAGTTTATGAATGCTTTCAAGTTACAAGATCATTTGTAGTACCTGTCTTTGGCTCCACAGAGAAATAAGGCTGTCCCTGAACGAGACTGTAAAGCAGACGGGCACTATTCCCATAAGAAGGATCATCACCATCTGTAGCTGTTACCTGTGTAACCGAAGTACCTCAAGGAAAAAATAAAATAGATGATGTTTATTTTCTTCTTGTATAAAATATCTCATAATTACAAAACGTTAACTCTTTAAAAAGCTTTTAATATAACAGATATATTAGCAAACAAGCCTGAAAAATTACAGGGAAAGATGACACCATCTAAAATTTATCATTAAAAAGGGAAAATATTTCCTCAGCAATTATTCTTATTGCATTCAAATTTTCAACTAAAATGAAAATAAGTAGCTTACAACTTTTCAGCACTATATTCATGTTACTTAATATATTACATATCTTATGCCTTTTTCTGTGATTTCTGGTATGTGAATGGAGTACAGCAAATAGGAAAACACATCTATTTTATCACTAGTAGGACCACTGGTGATAAAGAAATTAATTGTTAGCAAGCAAAGCATCCAAGAAAAGTAGCAAGGCTTTGATAACATTTTTTATCCTTGAGTCTTTAATGAGCCTGTTCTGGTGCAAGAGTGACGGCAGAATCCCCAGTGCAAAACCACAACAGAATCAATCTGCAGACTTTGATTTCATCTCTGGCTGAAAGCTGATTATATCAGAGATACAAGACTGACAGCAATGACACCATCAGTGATGACTGTCCTTAAAAAAAATGGTAGCACCATTTTGTCAGGTAATCATTATTTTTTGTCTTTTTTTCTCACCTAGGTTCTGCATAAGAATATAAATATCACTTGTCTTGAGGTATAGAAGCAAATCAAGCTACTTTATAAAACTTTCTGGCATAAATTCACATGGTTGCATATCATGCTGCTTATCAATAATATAGTCATGCTGGAGGAAAAAAGAAGAAATTATGGAGTGCAAGGAGTTAGACTAGAAACACCTCTTTTATGACAAACCAGAAGTTGATACTTATTCCAAATAAAAAAAATGCATTCATTTCTGAATTTTTTAGCAGTTCAATAATTGTATTTCTAAAAAGAAATGAAGGGGGCTTCCTCATGTAAGGATAAGCTCAATGAAATATTTTGACTATTAAGAAAAATAAATTTTGCATTTTCTCTCAGTTTCTTCAGCAGCATTTCAAGTGATTCCATAGTGCATGCTGTCTTCTTTCAGAGTGGACATACATTAAAATGTTATTAGTTGCCACCAACTTCTGGAGACTGAAAAGGGTAAAAGAAATCTTCAGCTATATAACTGTTAACTTTGTACCAGCTGCAGTCTATGGAAACTGTCCTAATAAATACAGGAAATTAGTCCTCTAAGACAATTTAGTGTGACTATAATGCAATTGCTCTGGAAAAAAAAAAAATTAAAAATGTGGTGCTAGTAAGGAAGGATTCAAGAACTATGAATAAGCCAATAGACACAATGTTATCAATGCCTTTTTCTCCCAAAACCCAACTGTCCATAACTACTTTTAGAAACAAATTTGTTTTACAGCATCACATGTAATAAATCAGGAATAAAATCCAACACACATAGGACTACAAGTTACCACTGTAGCTTTTGAGCATCTCACTCATTTAAAGGTGAACTTATTTTCTACACCATTTCTAAACATTGCAAAGAAATGTTGACTCTAAACCAGCATTTGCTGCTTCTCTAAGCCCCAGCCTTCTTTTCTGCTTGCCCGTTGACTCTTCCAGAGTACAGCAGAAAGCAGAGAGATGGAATTTTCCCACCTGGGCTCAGTGAGGTGCAGCTGGTGGGTATAATGGAAAGGTGAGCAGGCAAGGGACATCTAGTAAAGAGGGAGTTGACCTGGATGGAAGCAATAACAGCTGTTTTGAACTCTCAGGAGGAAGACTATTTCTCAACAGGGGTGACAGGAGGTCATGTAAAGAGAGGAATATGGTTTCCCACATTTTTTGGGACAAAGATATCATGAATCTCTACATTAAATACAGACTATGTAATAAGAAGAAGACAAATGTTGTCCTAGGTTTAGAATACTTTTTCAGCTTTTAATTTTTTGCTGCCATGAAGCCTCTATTTCTTTACATATTTAACCTGCAGCAAACAAAGCAAGACATTTGCTGAATGGAATTGTGTTTAACGAGGCATTTTTATCTGGATGATAGAAATTATCATGTTAATATTATGTACTAAAAAAACCTCCCAGTTGGGAGAAGAATAATTGATCAGGTACAAAAAAATATATTTTTAAAATAATCAATTAACATAACTCCCTTTAAACAAACAAGAAACCAAGAGCCCCCTCAAACTCCACATCTTTACAGTCCAGCCATGACATGATTTAATTGAGAATCCAACCACGATACAGTTTCACAATGTGTGAAGATGGATATCATGACAGAGACAAATTAACTGAGTATGTCTGTGGACTCTCAAACATGAATTTTTGAACATGAATTTGTATGATTTTGATAATTTTAGCCCCAAATATATGTTTTATGTACACGGTTATGTCTTCAGCTAGACAGTAAATATGCTTACACACTTTTTTTTTTTTTTATTAGTTTTATTTAAGGCAAACTGCATTTTGCTAATTGTTGTATAAGACTTTTATTTGTATTCCTGCAGCCTTGGTTTTACCTTTCTAAGGCAAAACTTAGTAGTGCCACCCAAATATTGCAGCCCATTAAGCAAGCTATAGGGTCTTCATATGGCAAATAGTTATTCATTTTTCTAACTAGAGCTTGAAATCTCTACACACATTAAGTGCTGATATTTTATTGCATCTGACTATTAACCACTCCATCAGATATACTGCATCTGTACAAGTTTAACAGCTGTATGGAAGACATTAATGTAAAATGGTACCAAACGCCTGAGGAAAAACAAGCAGTCCCGTGTTTTCAGAAGAGAGTCCATTTACTGACACACTTTTCATTTACTGTGACACTTGCATATAAAATCCTAATGAAATTCAGAACTGGAGATAGAAGAAAGCACTAAAATGTTATTCTAATTTGTTGGCATATTATTATGTATATATATGTTTATGTTTGTACCTAACTTTAGGCAAAATTATCTGTGCCTATTTTCTGTTTTTCTGTGGTTCTCTAAGGCAAGTGGCTGTCTGTGAATTATTCTCTCCTTGCTTTCCCAGTTACAGGCAAAATACTAACAGTGAACTCCTTTCCCAAACATTGACCATGGTGTTTTCTGTGAGGAAATTACCAGGAGATCCCAGTTCATCAGTGAACTGAACTGCTGCTGGAGAGCTCTGAAACAGAGCAAAGACCAAGTCTCTCTATTGCACTGTATCATTTAAACTCATTCTGGTCTACAGCCCTTATTAGTATGTTACTAAGAAAAAAGCACTGATATAATGAACTATTATGGTATCCATGCTGCAAATTTCAGTTGGTCACTGTTTCTATCTACTGTTTGTCAAATGTATTTATTAGTGTGTCAGTAGTCTAACAGTGTCTATTTGGAAAAAGTAGTTGAAAGAATTAACTCAGAAGTAGCTGTGGTATTAGTGTTGGAGAGGCCAACTATAGAAGAAGCACTGTAGAAAATATTTCTGATCCATAGGATTGACTCAGGTTCACATTTCATACACTAGATGATTGTGAATCTATAAGATTACTATTTTGGATAGTCTGTGTCTGAGAGAGGAGTCACACAGGGATCTTGTTTTATTTTTCACCTATTCTGACAAATGGGAGGTGGTGCTACTTCTATTGCTTTGTTGTTTGGGTTTTTGTTTGTTTGTGTTTCTATTTCATAGATTTCTACATTACCCTGGGATTTTTTTTTTTTTTTTTTTTTAAATCTTACAGGAATATCACAAAATAAATTAGACTTTTTAAAGCTTAATCTTGTGCTGAAGTGATATGGTATTTTAAGGATTTAAATATGTAGGAGATTACACAGAAGATTGGATAAAGACTGCTGAGCCTTTCATTTTTAGGGTGTCTATTTATAACCAACTGAAGGCAATATAGATTGAAACTTTTCACCTCTCAGCTGCTTGTTGACAGCTTCTGGTGAGAAACAGGTGTACAGAAAAAGATTAGTACTGTTGATTTCAGTCATAAGTACTGTCCTACCTAACTTTTTTTGCCTTTTTTTTTCTGCATAGTTATTGTTAAAACAGGAGCTCATCCTTAAGAGAGGAAGATAAAATAGAAGAGATCCATAAATCAGTTCTGAGATAATTCTGTGAATGTTTACAGGTCTTTGTGAGTATAAATCAAGCAATAGTAAATCATCATCTGTTTTAAAGCCATTTTTATAGGAGACAAAGTGCCTCACAAACAATGCTTTACCATGGGAAGGGGGGAGGGAGGAAAATGAAAGGAAAAAGGGCATTGTCCAGCTCCTAAATCTGTGTAATGCCAGATGAAAATACCCAGATAATCCAGGACAAAGAGCTATTCCCACGATTACTGTGAGCACACAAGAAAAACAGCAAAGGTCCTTGACATGGCACCTATCTTCCTATGTCCAGACCTGAGTGAATGAGCAAGATGCAAAGGCTAGAAGCACCCTCTGAACAAGCAACAGATGATGTTAGAAAAAGTTATTTAACAAAGAGCTCAGATGTAGAGGTCTTGAAACAAAGTCTGTCTGTATGGGAGAAAGAGGCAGTGAATAAACAAGCATATATCCCAAAATTATTTCCCTGGTAGAAGGTGGTATAAGTAGGTTGACTAGGAAATATATTAATTAAATGGATGTCTTTTGTAGCTATTGCTGGTGGTGATGCTGAGCTAATGTTTCCTGGCAGAAATGAGGATGTTAACCCTAATTTTTGATTAACCCCCCCCCGGGCATGAATATACTCTTCTTGCAGCTGCCATCCAGGCTGGCAGAAAAAGATAAAGTTTACAGCTCCCTGTGAGACCTTCACTGAATCTGCCTTAAAATTTGAATGGGTAATGCTGAATGAAACAGTTTTTATTCCCTTTTATGATCACTGATGCTATTACGTTAATGACCTCATTAATTCATACAGTTTTAAGGAGGGCAGTATTTTAATTTCAATATTATTTGCAAAAGAAATAACCAAAAGAGATAAGGGTATGAATTTAAAAGATTACTGGGATTCTTTCTGCAAGATTTAAAGAACAGAGTTTTCTTTTGATTTTGAAGATAGCTGTTTGGAGATGGCAGTGTCTATAATATGCTTGTTGGTTAACTGCATTCACAAACTGGTTTTTGTTAAGGATTTAAATGTATATGTACACACATTATGTATGTATATGTGTGTGTCCACATATATGCATATGTTTACCTATATTTTCATAGAACCATAAAATATATCCAAAGATCATCTAGTCCAACCCCCTTGCAATAAGCAGGGACATCTCCAACTAGGTCAGGCTGCTCAGATCCTCATCAAGCCTGACCTTGAATGTCTCCAGGGATGAGGCCCCCACCACCTGTCTGAGCAACCTATTCCAGGGATCTATCACCCTCATATTAAAGAACTTTTTCCTAACATCTAACCTAAATCTACCCTTTTCTAGCTTAAAGTCATTAATAGTTGTTGTATTAAGCTTCTAGGTACATGAAAAATCCTACTGTGAGTCTGTTTCATCATTTTTGGCTGGGAAAGAAGAGGTGCAGGGATTTAGCTGAACTTTTTGAAAGGAAAATTACAATCCATGTGCTTAGGAAATGGAAAGGAAGTCCTTCATTGTACACCATCTAATACAAACAAAGAGAAGCTGACTGATGGGAAAGAGGCTTGGAAGTGTAATTAGATAGACATCATACATGGTGTGAGGACAGATATCACACCAACCCCACATCAGATTGATACCATTCGTGTTCTGAACCCTTTACTTATAGGAAGAAAATTATCCCAGTCTTTGAGGAGGACGTAGTGAGTGCCTGTGATGTGAATTTGATTCTTTTCCACATACAGTGCAATATGGTTTGTGCTACACAAGGTATCATAAAGACATATTATTGAACTGTGAAGAAGAATCAGAGTAGAGTGAAGGATGCTATGAATATTTTTAAGTTCAACCAAGTTGATTTTTGTCATTGAAAGAGTTAACTGAGGTCAGAGGACTTTAAAGTTTACGTGCATGATGTGTTTCTATCAGGTTGGTAGAAGCCTCAAAAGCTGACAGGTTATAACAATAACCATACTACTGAAGAGCTTTCTGGAGACTAGGATGCTATACTCTTCGAAAAAGTAGTGAAATCTCTCAGCCCCAAATCTCCTTGGTAGCATCAACCACCTATAGTACTCTACCTATTTCAAATGGTAGTGTATTTTTAGATAAATACCAATTTCAAGGCTGAATCACTGATGGGAAAGACAACTCTACAGTCAAACCAAGCATGTATCCAGGTTCTGTGAAAGGACTTGGATACATCTAGATACCTAAATATTTAATGGCAAGATCTTAGATAGAGGTATACATAACCTTCAGTTTAAGCATATAGCTTGGCAAATTTCCAACCTTGTAAAATTGTTTGCTGCCTTCTCACTGAAAGGCAGCATATAAAGTATGCCATTGAGATTGTATATCAACATAGCTATCTAGAAAAAAAATAGAAATCAGGAAACAAACAGTTTGGTTCACAACATGTACCTTCAGGTGACATCTCTGGAACAGTGGCCACATAAGGTCCATCCAAGAACTGTGGTTCATGGTCATTGACATCTCGAACCTTGATAACAAATTCTGATTCAGGTTCAACAGGAAGCTGAGTGATTCTGTTAATTGCTTGTGCTCTTAGAGTGTAGAAGGCTTTCTTTTCTCGATCCAGCTTCTGTGTTACATAAATTTTGCCATTATTTTCATCAATGATGAAAATGCTTCCAGCTCCTTCCCCAGTCAAAGTGTATTTTAGGTCTCCATCTTGCTTTGCTAAATCTGACTTCAGCTGCAAGTACAAAACAGAAAAATAAGCCATATTTTGAAAGGATTAAAGTTTTGGAACATTCATTTTAGGCTTTGTTTTCATTCTACAGTAAACCCTTTCACTAGTGAGCCTTCTTAGAAACTAATGTTTAGAAGATGTCACTTTTTCAGCCAGTCATGGCTCAGTTTTAAAGAATTGATACAACAGAGATATAGATACATGGTAAACATGAAAAAATGGTGCTGCAGCCATTTTGTAGTAAAGTGACTTAATCTAAGTAGCTACTTTAGTTCTTTTCTTTACCAGTTCTCATAAACTTCTGCTTAAAATGATGCAAAGCTCATTAAACACTATCTAAATTGTTTTATTACTACAAATGACAAGTGTACTCTAAGTTTTATATATATTTTTTGTACTCATCAGTACTAAGTGTAAATATGAGAGAGTGCTGTTCCGTTTCTGCTGAAATATTAAAGAGATGAAAAGCCATTCTGTGGAAAAAGTCTCTATTATTTATTCTGAGATAAATTTATAGACAATTTCCATTTCCTACCAGGATGATCTGCATCCTTTTCTGTCTTGCTAAGATGAATTTTATGATTCCTGTGATGAATCTGAGTCTTGGACACCATTGCAGTCCATCTGCACTTGTTCAGGCCAACAAAACAGTTCTGTTAATGTTTACAACGTGTAACAATACTTCTTTTAAAAGCATTAATTTGTTAATATGTCAAGCATCCACAGCTGAACTTTGTGGGAAAAACAATTTCTATCATATCACTAATTCTCTAATTTTTTCTGCATTTATTTTGGGTTTAGATTGAAAGTTGTCAAAACCCTTAAGAACCTGGATAAACCTTGAAAGCCCCTATCAAAAATAGTATTCAACCTGCTTTTCCTACAAAGAAACAGGTTTTCAATGCAAATATATCTACCTCTTGACTTCAATAATCTCACTGTTTTGCTTCATGCTTATGGATCACAAAGCTCAGTGTAGGATATGAGACCACAGAGTGGGAAAGAAGTAACTGCAGGGTGCAAAGGAAACATTTCCCTATTGGATCTAGACAATGTGTTTTGTAAGACCTTCTGAAGTTGCAAAAATCATTTTAACTTTTCTTTGGAACAATGTTCATGCTTTTTGAAGATTTTCATAATGCATAATAGTCTGCATGTATCAAATGGACATTTTATTCAGAGTGTGACTGGGACACTGCTCTGAGATATGAGGAACAGTTCTGAGGCCCATTCTGAGTTCTGTCAGAGTGTTCAAGCCCTAAATTATACCAAGTCGATTCCCTTTGACAATACAAGAGGGAATTTTCAAGGCTAGGGACTCTAGAACCATTTAAAATATTAACAACTTAAAATTCAAATGTTTCCAACCTAAGGAGTTTTGTGCAAAACACCTCTTTTTGAGTGGTGTGGTTGAATTCATTCTAACACCATTCAAATCTGACATCTGGCTAAAGGGGTACACAGATTTTTTAATTCTTTTTTTATTCATAAATCTTGGCTTCGTTGTTATGAACCCCAGCGCATTGGGAATGTGATAAATACCTACATCTTTAACCTAAGATGGGTTTCAGATGTGATCACACAGTGCATCAAACCCTTAGAGACTAGAAGCATGCCTCAGCTGGATGTTTAGATGTAACCTACATTGAACCACTTCACTTAAAAAAATTTTATCCCCGACAGATTTTTGTGATCTTGACCATGGTAAATGGGAGGTGTCTTACAAAGGACATTTGCTGAGAAAGCATAGAGAAGGTGCTGTTAACCTGTTATATTAATCTAGACACAGAAGGATACAGTTTTTCTATTGTAAATAAGAACCAGGAGCAAGAATTTATGTACTTGGACTCATATGTCTGCAGGTGTAGTGTTGATGGACAGTTGTTTTTTTTTTTTTTCTTCAATATGATAATGGAAAAGGATTAATTAGTCTGTTAAATGAAATTTGAAGTTGAGCTCTGAATCTTATTGCTAAAAGAAGCTGGTGTGGAATAGTGACTTAAAAACAGAGACTGTCTACCTTTGTATTTACACTGATGCAGTTTCCTTCAGGGCCTGATTCACTAACGATTCGTGTTTTCTTCATAGACTATCACTTCATTTACTGAAAGCAGGGCATATTCTGTAAACAAGTGAACACGTCTGACTGGACAATTGTTAGACTGTAGTAAACTAACCACAATTTTCAATAAAAACTTCCCATCATTAACCTTTTAGAAATAGAAAGGCCAAGTTATGTTTGTTTGTTGTTTTTTTTTTTTTTTACATTTATGCAGTTTCTTTACAGGAAAATGTTTTCCAGATATGGGAAAAGTAATAATAATTAAAAAGTGAGCATGTCTACACTTGTTCTTTCAGAAGTGAGACATCACAGTTCCATAGTAGCTACTTTGAAGGAGCTGTGAAAAAAGTAATTAATGAATTTTGAGCACTTCACCCTTTGGGTGCAATTAAATTTTAGTGCTAGTTAATTAGCAGTTAAACTTATTTTGGTTCATTCAACTAGAAAGTGCCTTAAAGAAAGGAAAACTACATCTCAAGATTACAATTACTTCTAGCGTACAAAAATAAATAATAATAATAAATAATAATAATAACCAGAGAGAAAAAAAGGAGGCAGATAAGCCTTCATTAAGACAGTTATCTTAAAGCACATTTTTAAAGGAGGGTGAAAAATAATTGCTCGTTGTGCTAAACCTACGTTAATCTAATGAACCATGCAGATTCCTGTAGTTTCTCAGTGGTAAAAGGATTTAGTATTAATCTGCTTCATTAAAAATTAATGAGGGGTAAATCAGCTGCTACTTAGTGTAATAGAAAATCATGCTAAGTACTGTTTGTAAACTACACTGCACTCAGTATGGCTGCTTTGATGCAGTGCCAAAAATAGCACAAGCAAATTGCCAGATGTTGATAAATGAGTCCTTAACTTTTGTTCAGAAGACAGAAAGGAACTTTTCAGCCTGAAACCTTTGTCTGCTGTGTATGGAGCTGGTTTTAGTAACGTGAAGTTCCCTTGACAGCTGACCTAGATGAAGGAAGGCCCTTGGTATTGCCATGACCTCCAGCTGTTGGAGTTCTCTCACACTAAGTCAGATCAGAGAACAGGAGAGATGTGAGATGTTGTGCTGCTCCCTGAGCTCCTCTTTCTACCTTTCTTGATATTTCAAGGTCGCTGGAGATGCTTGGTCTTCCAAACCAAGGTAGCAAGCTGCTAATTGGCATGTTAAATCTATACCTTGTAGCATCCTTGAATCATTAATTATCCTACCTGTCCAACATACACAGGCACCGTCGATGTCTGTTCCTCAGTTGCAAAAAGGGGCTCCCACACCCAGCCACGTTTCACTCTTCGCACTGCTGTGAAAGGCTGACCCATGTTTTGGGCACTGCTGTCGTGTGTGCCTGGAGAGCAAGGCCAAGGTTGAACCAGCATCAGCATGAGGCTTAGCAATGTGTAGAAATTCATGCTGAATCCTCTTTTTCAATCAATTTTCATCTGTGGAATAGGAGGAAAAAAAAAAAAAAAAAGAAAAAAAAAGAAGGGAAAACCTTCAACAAAGCATCATTTTTGCCTTTCTACTCTTACATATTGATTCTGTGCTAACAGAAAAGCTTATTTGCAGTGTTAAACCCTCCTCTTCTCCCTAAAAAGAAAGAGCTGAAACAAAGTCTGTTTCTGATTAAAACAGAGATTCTCTTAGAGACTCTGGCATGAAAGTCAAGTGTTCAACTTTCCTTTATGAACATCCTACGCAGGGACTTTTTATGCAAAAAAGGAAAATTATTCTTCAATTAATTCATCTTCCAAATTAAGCTGGGTAATTGTGTTGTGTAGCCTAGGAGTAATTTGATTGGAATAATTGTGTGTTTCTGCTTAGGCAGGACTCATTTTGAGCTGCAGTCACAGAACTGCCTGAAGGGTGACTGTCTAGCCTTAGTGGCCCTGGTGACTGACAGCTGAAACAGAGCAGTGCAGAAGTGTTTTTTTAACCTTTTCTTTTCCCTCTTTCCTAACTCAGCAAAATGCCTGCAAAAATGCTGAAGAAGGCAGGGTACCATGAAGAAGCAGCAAAAATGTGAAACTTTCTCCTTCCTGGTCAATAGGAGCTGTCTTAACTGATTTTACCAGCTCTGACAATTCTTCTCTTCAATTAAACAAAGGACAAATGCATCTTGAAAGTTTCTGCAGCCAGTTTCATTGGCACAAATTATTCTTTTAGAAAGTGAAGGCTTTGCACAAACTATATGCTATTATTGACTTCTCAGTGATTTTTGGTGCAGTAAATGAAACTCTGAATTTTAAATAAAATGCAGTGCTCAGTTAAGAATGGCCGTCTTCTGTGAGGCAGAAAAGAAAATTTTGAAAATCCTTACCACACAAGTCTTAAAACCTCACTTGGCAATGGCATTAGTCATTCTTTTCAAGGCTTTAGCCTTGAAGAATAACATTTCTTATGCAGGAGCAGTCTGGTTTATGAATTTATCACATGCCAGTCTGTACAACACACTGGAAAAAATATTTTGCTGCAGTTACTTTTGTCCTGAAAAATCCATAAGCCTTTTACTCTCCAGGATAAAATATGAATTTAGGTATTTTTAATATCATGATTTAAATAATAATGTTATAAATACCCATTCTTACATAAAGGGAAATGTCATAATTGTTTAAAATGACAGACAGGTCATAAAGACAACTAATTCTTGCCTTTCAGAAATTTTGCATGATGTTGAACATTATTCTGGTAAAATGCAATCTGCATATGTATATTTACTTAGAAAAAGAGAAAAAGAGTTCTAATAGCAAGCCATATAGAATTGTCGGTGTTCAAGGGCGTGTTCCAATCTCTTAGGGTTCCCTGGTTTTCAACTGTAAGGATGTAACAGTGCAAAATGGGACTCAAATGGAAGGAATTTGCCTTGGTTACTCTCTTGTTTCAGTTCTCTGTGGAAATTTGCTTATTTTACTAAAGCTGCAAGAATAATATTTGTGACATGGAAGACAAGGCCAACAAAGCTTAACTTGGCACTCAAATAAAGCTTGAGTGAGGCTTAAAAGGTCTAAAGACCTTGCCAAATCTCTCTGTACAGTGAGTATGTTTAATGCTAAACAGTAATATGCACAGAAACTAGCCTTGCAAACAAACATCCATTTTATTGCAACACACACCAAAGGGCAGACAATTCCAATAATGGAAGCTGAACAGTCAAAGAGACTTTTCTAAAGGAATTTCTAAAGGAATAACTCCTCTGACAGACACCATGCATACACACCAACCAAGTGAGGTTACACATATGTCTGTGCTGGTCTACTGTTGGCCACCTTCTGGAAGTACACTCATCCATTAGCTTTCTGCAATGAACAGCTTAGAGAGTACAATAAAAATTTCGGTCCATTTCCGTGTCTTCCCTTTAATAATTTGTGTTTATTTATGGATTCAAGCATCATGACTTGGACAACTTGGGAGGGAATAAATATCTTTAGATTATGACAAGTTGCATACTGTTACGTGTACAAAAAGACTAACTTGACTATACAGATTAGGCAAATCATTGAAAAACTATAAAGTTATGTCCTTTGAATAAATGAGGATTATGTATTTCTAGTTTTATCTTTGCTACGTCAGACAGACTCAATTTGCCTTTACTTTCAGGACCTTTCAAAACGCATTTTATTCCAACTTTTTCCTACTCATTTGGCACTGAGACACTGCCTCCAGCCTCTGGCCAGCACATGTTGCCATTCTTTATAAATCCAGTTGTTCCTTTGTGAAACAACCACTATAACTGACTCTCAGAAGTAGCTCTTGTAAAATATCCAGAAACTAAATTCTTATTCTCTCCTCTATTTTATGTCTTTCCTTGAAATTCTAGTGTTACCTGCTGCTACTGAAATCTCAGTGTTACATGCTTAAAGAACAAATGATTGTTCACAGAATTTGAGGTGATTCTGTGCTGAGAGTGCTGCCTATCACAGTGACTAGTATTGTCTCGTTATTCCCTTGTACTGCTCCCTATCTACCAGTTGTCTCTTGTTTTACACTCATTTGTGAGGTTTTGTAACTGAAATGACCTTCTAATCTGTGTTATAGTTACAATATGCAGCCAAAGAGAGGATTAGTAAAAGCATGGGTGTGATATTACTATGCACAAATAGATAATTTTAATAATGTCTCACTGAAAAAAGACAAATTTTCAGAGATGAGCAAATGAGCTATCACTAATAATTTCCCAAAGGAGTGAGAGAAATGGGGACCATTGTTCTGCTCCTGTCCTATTCTTCAGGAAGTCCACCTCCACTCTCTCCCACTTGCATTTGTTTGCCCTAATAAAGATTGATACTAAAAAGAGTAACAAGAATAGGAATTGCAGTTGTTAGAAGTAGGCTACAGCTTTTAAAGCTGTGTCTTCTTTATGTACCCAGTGAAAATCTTGAGTTTCCTGTAGACTAGGAACAGAATTACCTTCTTGGCACAAAGTTGCAGAGTCCTTTGTTAGGTTTGTCCTGGAAACATCATCAAGTGGCATCCTGTCACCACTTGAAACTAGATATTAGTTTTAGGTGTGCTGGCAGTGTGACTTGGTTCTGAATTCCCTTTGTTATAATAATAGTAATTTGGTTTAATCTGTGGCCATGTTACTACATTACAAAATAACACTTGTTACTGCCTAGCATTGTAAGAATAACAATAGGATGAGTAAGAGCTTTAAAAAATACAGCCTCTGGGATATAGTGAAGTTATATATTTATAAGTGGAGAAAAAAAAAAAAAAAAAAAAAAGACTAAAGGCCAATGAAACAACAGAATTGAAAAGGAAAAAAAAAAAAAAAAAAAGAGCAGATTATATTGAAAGTGAGGATAACTTTTGTTCCAGTTCTGTTAGCTGAGGAATAAGGAAAAAAATAGGTTGGTTTATATAACAACTCCCTCATAGTTTAATATAAATAAAGCCTTTGAATTAGGAAGTAACAAAACACTGGAAAATGGTAGCAAGGGATGTAGTAGATACTCCTTAACTAGAGACCATTAGGACCATCTTTTACATGTACTTGATCCTATTTTACAGCAGGATTTTGAAACGGTGACTCTTGAGAGAAACAAATCTCTCTGTCCTTGAAAGGACTGAACAAACTAAAAATGCCAGCCTGAAATACATTCCTTGTGTAGAATGTGATGTTCTTTTTGCTTGTTTTAATAACATCGAGCAAAATCCAAGAACCAGAAAGTGGAAAAATTCCTGTCAGCCAATCTAATTAATTAATATGCAGCTTCTGAAACTTATTTCTTATCTCATGCAGAGGCCTAACGTGATGATGTTTCAGCTGCACGTTCTGTTTTGTGCATCAGTGTTATTCTGATTATAGTGAAATTTATCTCTCTTGTATGTTGCTATCTTTATTTTTCACTTATTAAGATAAAGAAGAAAGGGTATTTGTAACTAACACCTGCAGTTTACTGTGTTTAAAAAAGCTTGAATGGATAGAAATAGTCATAGTTTCAACTATACATTTGTTCATCTGTACTGTGTTTACTAGCTCTTTGTCCTGATTGCATTTTATATGACTGATTACTGATAATCCTAGTATATTATAGTGCCAGTACTCTATTTTTCTTTCAGAAAAGACTGTATATGGACTAATTTTCATTGGCCAATTTAGATTTCAGACACAATGGCAGGCATTTAGGCTATCTTCTTTCTAGAGTTCCTGAAGAATTAATCATATTCATATATATATCAACTAGTTTATTTAACACATACATTTTGTAAACTTTCTTTATTTCTCTTTTTTTTTCAATCTATATAGAACAATTATAAAATCTTCCAGAGTATGCAAAGTAGTAGAATTAGTCCTGTTCTTGCTGCTTCTTACTATTGCTGAATTTCACATATAGGTAGATAATATTTTTTACAGGTTTGGTGTGTTAGAAACTCTCCATTACCATTTTCGTTGATTTTTTAGCTGTGATTTGTTCTTTTGTAATCAGTGCCAAGATATTTTTTTATGTAGTTTTTCCATTCTTCATTTATTCTAAGTATTTTATTTGGATGTATTAGAAAAAGGCATACTAAACCCCTAAGGAATAAATATGTCATATTTAACTGCAAGTATGCTGGATTTGCCCTCTGGTTCCACTGATAACTACCATTGCAGATTGGCAAAGGAGAAATCACTACTGTGACAGTGATGTTTAATTGAGTATATAAAAAGCAACAGTGGGAAGAAATGACTAAATTTTGCAGTCATTTATTTTGCTGTTCGAACTGTATTTTTTACTGAATATTGCAGTTGTCATATTCCACACACACGCATTGTGTGATTGATTCATTCATTGATTGATTTGTTTCTGAATGGTTACGTTTGATATCAGTCCTGCTGTAGCTCAGGTCATCTTTTTGATAATGCCTCTCATTTCATATTTATCTGCCTCATTTTTCTTCTTTGTAATTAGTTTAACATTTAATATTGTTTTAGTTTTAGTTATTATTTGTATTGAATCTAAATATTTTAATTTAGTCTCTTTTCACATACTGGTCTTCCACACATTATTATTTTTTATGTCTTTAATAAATTTGGACTGCTACCTCTAACAAGCATGCTGAATTTAATTACACTTTGGCTATCAGAACTAACATCTAAAATGTAATAACATCTTCAGTCGATTAATTAGAGCTGTATCAACGATAGTCTGTTGCACAAGCAACTATTTTAAAAACAACTATTTAACCTTCAGAAGTGTCTTCTTTAACACAATTCTTGATGTGACATTTGACCAAATTATATTGACTGGTAGTGCACTGGACAGCTGCATGTATCTCCACCAGTCACACAACACTTCACTTACATGGAGAGGAATTACTCAGATGTGATGAATGTGATCTAAATTTCACTTCATTCTAATTAGTATATTATTTTCTTCATTTTGTAAATATGCTATTGTACCATTAGGGAAGGCCTTCAAATTATTATATAGAATTGCCAGAGTAATTATCTGTCAGTTATGCATAGACAAAATTGCTTTAGAGAAATGAATTTGCTAGTTGATTAGTTCCTTTAAGTCTGTGGATTTTAATTAGTGTAGAGCTGACTGACTAGAAAAACTGTCATTCTTGCTGTTTTATACTGGTTTAATGATTATCTTTCCAGGTAGTATATCAACAAAAACTATCTGACCCCAGTATTTTAGTAGCACATCTGTGGCACTGTAAAATAAGCACAGATGCCATTTCAGATGAGAAAATCCTCAATCTTCTAAGCATGACAAGCAGTAGCTGGAAGTCTGTCCATACTAGAGATCCAAAATATCTTTTACAGTATCAAACTGTCCTATTGATTTAATCAAGTCGTATATCTCCCATTAAAAATCTGTAGGAACTGTGGCGAAAAGTAGGACGTTTGTTTTAAATGAGAGGAAATGGATCAATTTGATGAGATTTCCTGCAGTGACTGAAAAAAAAAGTGGTAAAACTGTTCCCTGCTCAGCCCACAAGCCAAAGGAGATAGTATAGAGGACGAAATGACATAGAATCATAGAACAATTTTAGCTGGAAGAGACCTTTAAGATCATCAGCTCCAACCGTTAACCCAGCACTGCCAGGTCACTACTAAATCATGTCCCTCAGCACCACATCTACATGTCATCTACACAAGGGAACCATAAAAAAAAAGTGTCTTTCACATCAATAGTTGCTAAAATTCAGTTTGTGTATTGTGTTCAGTTTTTGAGTGCCACATTATGGGAAAGACTGAAGTGCTGGAGTGGGTCCAGAGAAGGTCATCAAAGCTGGTGAGGGGTCTGGGGAACATGGCTTGTGAGGAGTGACTGAGGGACCTGGGGGTGTTCAGTCTGGAGAAGAGGAGGCTGAAAGGAGAACTTCTGGCTCTCTACAACTCCCTGAAAGGAGGTTGGAGTGAGGTGGGGGTTGGTCTCTTCTCTCAAGTAACTAGTGATAGGACGAGAGGAAATGGGCTTCAGTTGTGCCAGAGGAGGTTTAGATTGGATATTAGGACGAATTTATTTCCTGAAAGAGTGATGAGGCATTTGCACAGGCTTCCCAGGGAGGTGGTGGAGTCACCATCCCTGGAGTTGTTTGTAAAAACTTGTAGACATGGCACTTCAGGACGTGGTTTAGTGGTCATGGTAGTGTTGGGTTGACAGTTAGACTTGTTGGTCTTAGAGGTCTTTCCAACCTTAATGATTCTATGATTCTGTATGATTGCAATCAGTTCAGCTATGTAGGGAACTGCAGCTGTTGAGGGGCCTGTGCTGGCATTTGGATGCCGATCATCAA
This sequence comes from Merops nubicus, assembly GCF_000691845.1. Classification (NCBI taxonomy): domain Eukaryota; kingdom Metazoa; phylum Chordata; class Aves; order Coraciiformes; family Meropidae; genus Merops; species Merops nubicus. Next base: position 6,006 of record NW_008590514.1, on the reverse strand, counting down.
TGGTCAGTTGCCATTTTCCATTGTGCTCACAGACTGGCTAGGCTAGAGAGACAAAAGGTGACTGGGTTTGGATAATTATCCCTTGTTCTGTTGTCAGAGAAGTGATTCCTTCCCTTGCACCTAATGGTAGGGCATAGAATTTTCCATTAACAATTTTTGAAGGTGGAAACACAGGTATCAGTTTTAAAAATCTTACAGAAACCACAGAGGGTTCAAATTTTCACTCTCTTCCTTTTGAGTCTACCCATGCCCTTCCTTTCACTAAAATGTTTGTGGGCAATAAACCTACGATCATTGTAACTTCAACAGGATATGTGTCTCCTGGCAACCAGCACTTGAATCAAACTGTTGGCTTTGGCTTAGAGTTTCCGAAAACACTCAGATTTGGTTTTTGTCAACAATTAAGCCTTTGTGGTTAGAAACATCTGCTCAAAGTGCTGAAATCTGAGCACCTATATCTTCTAGAAATGTGACTGGAGTTTTGAAGGGACCAAGAGAGAAAGGAATCAAGTCCCCTCCATTATCTTCTTTAAGCCTTCTTAAATGGACTCGCTGGCCATCCCCCTGCTCACTTATTAGGGACAGCGAGTCCAGTTTCTTGTCCTAAGATCAATCAAGTCCTTTTCAGGGACAGTACATGCCTGAGAGGCACTTACTGACATGTTGCCAGACCGGGGCTCTGTCCTCTTACTCTCTTGAGAGGTCTGTTCAGTCCCTGGGGACACCTTCCCTTTGCCCTTCTACACTCAAATGGCTTTTCTAAGCCTACAGTAGGCATACAATCCATTAAACCTCAAGGAATCTCCTTTTTGATCCCTTCAGCCCACAACAGGCTTCTCTTTGTCCCTGCAGTTCATGGTGGGTGGGAGGCTGGGGTGCAATTTTCTTGCTGTTCCACTCTTTGGACAGTGGTATTCAATTTTACATCCCTGTCCCCCTGATCCCCATCCTCCTCCTGTATTTTATAACTCTTGTGTTAGCTCTCTCATGGCCTCTCCCCTTGCTTCCATTTCCCCCCTCGTGGAGCTAATGCATCCTGCAAATGGTCTTGTACTGCATGCAGTTTCAGAGAATCAGGCACACCCCAAATCAGGGGAATCAGTCTATCAGGGCTTTTCACTGGAAGGGTTGTCAAGCCCTGGAACAGGCTGCCCAGGGCAGTGGTTGGGTCACCATCCCTGGATGTTTTTAAAAGCCATGTAGATATGGTGCTGAAGGACATGGTTTAACAGTGGACTTATTTGGTGAATAGTTTCATAGACAATAGACATAAATATTCCTATTTCACTTTCTTGTAAGGAAGAAAAAGAAAGGAAAAAGAATGTAGAAATATCTGTGTCTCTAGTCTAAACACTGGTAAATTAATGTTTATATTTTGTTCTTTTTCACAGACTATTGTGCCATACAGCTACACCCTACTTCAGTTCAGATCTTTCCTAGCTAAAGAAAACTGAAATACTTACCTTAGGACTTAACTTTATGAAAAATCATGTTTTCTGCAGTCTTTCAATAACTTCAGCAATTTTATTCTGATGAAAAAATCAATTTAGTAAACAGATGCTGAGATGCTAAAAGATTCAGTACGCCAGTTGTTGCAGTACACTTCACTCTCTACTACTAAAAATAAGTAAATGTTTAGTTTTAATTGTAGCTTTCCTTAAATGTGTCTATTATTTATTTGTAAAATAGTTTGCATTATAGAAAATTATGACTAAACGCCTGTCTTTCAGCATAAATATTTTGCTGATTAAAAAGGCTAACACATGTACACAGTAAAAACAGAAAATCTTGCCTTCTGGCATTTGCTTTTTATTGTAGAGAAGTAGCAAATCCAATTACAAGATGTTTGATTCACTGGGCAAATCCTACTGGAACATTTTCGGCTCCGCAGGATGCCACTCAGTACTGAAGAACCACTTGTCAGCATAACGATGTAAAGGACCACATTCTGTGATTCACACTTGAATCTGTTTGCCAAATGATTTTCAGGAAAGCACTTCATAAAATGCTGAAAAACTCTCTCTAGGCTTCAGGTTCCTTTTTTTTTGTTTTTTTGCTTTCATCATAATTATTCTTAGCACACACTAAAACTAATAGTGCAATGAAATCACCTTTCCTTTGGTTTCTGAGGAGATTTAGTTCCTCTAAACATGAAACACCCAAGGATAAGAGGAAGCTTCAACATTTCAGCTAAGTGGATGCTTTTTGCTAGAGTTTGACCTATTGTTAAACTGGTGGGTTTGGCTTTAGAGTTAAATTTCCACATAAAAAGAGATAAATCAGGAACACCTTTGAATGAAGCCATCTAGTCTATGTCAATATGAAACTGAAATCAGATTCAAATGCTTCTATTTGAGGAAACTAATTTTTAAAGTAAATAATGGTAAAAACAGTTGACTAGTTAAAGAATCCATACATTCACATTAAAAAAAAAAAAAAAAAAAAAAGGAAAGAAAAGAGATAATATTTTATTTTCATTAACTCACTTTGTGCTCTGTTTATCAATAGAAGGCATCAAGGTAAATAAATCAAGGAACAATTACTTTTCAGCATTAAGAGTTTTCATTATAAGCTAGAAAATTTGGTCTGATACATAATCTAGTTTAAAGATACAATTTAAATTCATGAACAGAGAGTGTCTCTTGCATACATACACACAAGAACTCTGTGCACCACCACAACAGCAGTTAGGTGGAAAATGCTGGAAGAATGCACCCCCTTCAGAAAGGCTGCAATGATATCAGACAGGAAAGGGTAGAACTGAACTGGTTTTTGATAGACACAACAATCTAAAGAATGTTTGCAGTTTTCGGAACAGTGAGAAGTAGAGATGGAAAAGACTTGACAACCTTGCCAAAAATAGAGCATTATTTCTTGCCTTTTTATGCTCTTAGTTTACTTCCCAGCTGATGAATCTTCCACTATCTCCTGCAATGCAATAACCTCAGCTTCAGTTCTGCTTAGCTCTCAAAGAGCTTGGGCTTGTCTCTCAATTATTCCCTTTTTTAACATTTCACTGTTCTGCGCTGCTACCAGGAACATATCTTATCCTCTTTCTTAACTCATTCTATCAATTACATTAAAGGCTAATATCCCTTTTTTATCTCCCTCATATACCAAGGATATATTAGCCTAATATGTTTCTTGTTTGATTCCATTAATCTTTGTAAGCACTTTCCAGGCACTGATGTATTCAGAACAGGGTAGGGACAGAGTATTAGGTCATCCTGGCCAAATAAATGATGTTGTATAATCAATTTCATGTAAAAGATTTTCAAAAAGGATTTATTTCCTTTTCTGTTCTGTTTCAAGGTGGAAATCTTCTCAGAGCTGCAAACTGTGCTTTTTTTTTTTTTTTTTTTGGTGGGATCACATTTTATGAGAATTGTTTAAAAATAAAAGTCCTGAAGATAGAATGCCTTCTCCAGCTATTGATACTGCATCTTCTAAAAATGTGTGACTTTAAAGTTATTTTTAAAGAATACAAGTTATTTTAACTCCTCTGATTTTCCTATATTCTAACATAACATCAACTAACACTTTCAGGCAAAAAAAAAAAAAAAGGCAAAAACATTTAAAAATCTAAATGGCTTACTATCCAGGATCTAGGTCTTAACACTCTTCATAGTCAATTTGCCTTTTTTTTAATATGATTTCTCTGAGCATATTTTTTTTCCATTACTTTTATGCTTATCCATAAAATAAAATTCCACGTTCTCTTATCATCTTGCTACTTGGTATATGCAATGTATCTCTTCCTGCAAAATGAGGGGAGCAAATACTGTTTATATATTCATTATCATTCAACAAAGTCCTTACCTTGAATCAAATTAACATATCTTGGGACAGTCTTATTAATTATAAATTGCCTTTTGACTAAAATTCCATTAATCAGGAAGTCAGGAACACCGCCAGAATTTGTGTTTAAACTTTTGTTTTCTAAAATTCATTGTTCAGGTAATACTGTGTTGCTGGGTGGGTTTTGTAATGTATTATATTTATGTAGGAAATAGCCTTTGAAAATTCCATAGCTATTTTTTGGTGCCTTGAACACCCACATACTTCCGGTAAAATTCTACCTTTTAAAGATATTTGCATCTCAGATCCTTAAGTTGCCATTATTCTTCATATACACCACTTTATTTTAGAGAGGAAAAGAAAAAACAACCCAAACAAACAGCAGTGAGAGAAGTGGAAAATTGGATTAAAAATTCAATATGGCTAAAGACTTCAAAGAACTCCCAAAATTCGTCCGATATCATTTCAGTTAATTGTTAGTGTTAGTTGATAAGATTATTTACCTTCTGGACTAATACTCTTGATGGAAGAAAACCAGATGCCCAGTTTTCTTTGCAGCTGGCAAAATACATTGTTACCTCTCGCTGTATTTTCTCTTTTGTTTTGTTGGCTGTTTGTTTTTTGTTTTTTTTTTTATTTTTAATTTTTCATTCATTTATTTCCTTTGCCAACCACTTTTTGCCTTACTACAACATAACTTTCCCTCTTTCTAGCCTACACTGAATTCTGTTTTCTCATCTGAGAAGCTGAGACACTAAAGGTCCCTCCCCTCTTTTTTCCAATTCTTCATTTAAAAACTGTTTTTCTGTTTGTGGCTAAGACTGATGAACTTCCTTCTCGCCCATCAGTTCTGTCCCCACCACTGTAACTCATCTTCAATAACAGTCTATTGCATCTTCATCCAAGATTTTTAGCTGTCATCTTTTGTGTCCTTATCCCCTCGTTATCTATGTGAATCTTTATTGCTTCTCTCATCAGTTACCTCTCAATCAGACCTCTCTGTACAGATATCTTTTCATCTTTTACTTCACAGAAACCTATTGTAAAAAAAAATAAATTGTGGTGTATTATATTTTTGAGCCAGAGTCCCTGTGAGCCAGTCAGAGGGTAATTTTGCCTATTTCAAGAGCACATATGTACTTTGTAGCCTTAGCTTTTGTATCTCCAGCTGAGTAGGTATCCTCAGTACTTTTTGTATTACTAGAGTGTTAAAATGCACAATCAAACTCAACGTTTTTAAACTTCATCACATACTTTTTCTTTCATTCGAAGAAGCTTCTTAAGCCAAGAAACAAGAGGAGACAGACAGAAATAGGAGGAGTTAACACTAAAAGTAAATCCTGGCTAGGATGACTTTAATGGTGTAGGAATTACGGTGAGTGAAAAGACGTGAGAAATTAAGAGCCTGGTGTTTAAAATGCATGATGTGATTGTCACACAGTGATTAGGTAAGAAAGAAGCTAGATATGGAGTTAGACCTGTGCTGGAAAAGAGCACCAAGTGTGCTGGGCCAAGGACCTTTCAGTCCACAGGAAATATTTACAGGATGAATTGCCTCCTGGTCTGTGCTCACTGCTGTAGAGCAGGGCTGTGGAAACCAGCAGGCAGGTCCTTTGCATGTTTATCTTTTCTCCTCAGCTTCAAAAATCAGACTTAGCTAAAATCCATCTATCTATATAACCCCAGCATAGATCAATTGAAGCTATTCAGAAGTATTACTTCTGGAATGGTTTTGTGTCATTTCAGCTGAAATTGATAGGAGTTGCAGAATCATAGAATTGTTTTAGTTAGAAAAGACCTTTGAGATTGAGTCCAACCATTAACCTAACAGGGCCAAGCTGTAGTGCTGGAGTTTAAACCCCCAGCCCTGAATGAGGGTTGGCAGATGGATGATGTCCACAACCAGGCAAGAAAGCCCCTCCTGACTGGTTTTCACCCAGGGTCTGGCCAGCCTTGGGTGGGAACTGATGAGGAGATCACCACCAGGTGCCCCCACCTGCCACATGAACTTGAAAGTGGGACAGGAAGCCACCTCTATAAGAGCTGACTCTGCTTGTGGGACTGGGAGGGTTGTTTATACAGTGTGTGCTGTGTGAGGGTTCTGGCTGTTGGAAGGGACCCCTGACTCTTCAGGGCAGGTGGAGCTCCCAGGATGACAGGGTGTCCTGGTTGGGCTGGGCCAGGGCTGTTTTTCCCCCGGAGCTGGGC
>NW_008590513.1:0-4771 GCF_000691845.1 Merops nubicus | reverse complement strand
ACCACCCCCCCCCAAACCAGTACAGACCTTTGTTAGAATAAAACATGATCAATCAATCAATAAAATAAAACATATTTGAAATAACAAAAATTAATCTTTTTTTAAAAAAAGGAAATGTTGCATACTAAATAGTCCATGTTAACCTTTTGTCTGTCCACACTCCTAAATTGTTGAAGGAAGTGTCATTGATATACAGTAAGAATAAATTTTTTATTTAACTTTTCAGGTCAATTACCCAACTTATTCTAAGTGCGTTTGTAATGCAGTATCACTGAAGAAATTCCTAAGAGGACAGTAATGTAAATGAAGCTGTTACAATAGTTCACAAACAAATAAAAAATAAAAAACTTATGCTATTTAAAGGTGAAGACAGATTATTCTTTTTTTTTTTTTTTTTTTTTTTCCACATTCTTTGGGGATGACACAGCACTAAACAGGACCTCTTGGGGAAATTAAACTGGTAGCAGCATACACATGAAGACAGAGCCATTAGGATGGACTGCATGCTTGTTATGTGAGTTGTACTGGTTCTGCAGAAACATCTCTCATTATCAAATAGCGTTGTTCCACTGAAAAATTACAAAATAATTGACAAAAATTCATGCAATAATAGAATAGCTTAGGTTGGAAGGGACCCTAGAGATCATCTAATCCAACCTCCCTGCCATGAGCAAGGACACCTCTGAAGTGCTGGGGTTAAACCCCCAGCCCTGAATGAGGGTTGGCATATGGATGGTGTCCACAACCAGGCAAGAAAGACCCTCCTGATTGGTTTTCACCCAGGGGCTGGCCAGCCTTGGGTAGGAACTGATTAGGAGATCACCACCAGGTGCCCCTGCCTTCCACTTTAACTTGGAGGTGGGGCAAGTGGTCATGTCTATAAGAACCGACTGCTTGCTAATGGTTTTATTTGTACAGTGGGTGTATTGTGTGAGAAATCTGGCTGTTTGAAGGGCTCTCTGACTTTTTATAGCAAGTGGAGCTCTTGGGATGGTAGGGCCAGAACATGAAGCTGTCTCTGAATCCCTGCTTTATAACTTGTGGCTTTCTCCCTTCTTCATGCCCACTGTGGTGGGTGAGTGCATTGACATGTTCCTCCCTCTGTTTGTCTGGCACTTTGGATCTCTGGTGTGTGATGTGGGAGTGGAGGGAGGAGTTTGGCTAGTGGTCTGCCTATTGATTATAATATTCTTCTATGTTGGGCAAACAGTGAGGAGAGAGCCTCTTAACTAAACTAGGTTGCTCAAAGCCTCATCCAACCTGGGCTTGAACACCTCCAGAGAGGGGGCATCCACAGCTTCTCTGGGCAATCTATTCCAGAGTCTTGCCACCCTTGTACTGAAGAACTTCTTCCTCAGATCCAGTCTAAACCTACTCTCCTTCAGTTTAAAAATATTTACCCTTGTTCTGTCATTGGACACTCTTATGAAAAGTCCTTCTCCAGCCTTCCTGTAGTTTCCCTTCAGGAATTAAGAGGCAGTTATGATGCTCTCTGGAGCTTTCTCTTCTCCAGGCTGAAGAATTCCAGTGCCCTTAGCCTATCCTTGCAGCAGAGATGCTCCACCCCCTAGATCGAATTTTGTTCATAGTATTTAAAATAAGATTGTACATATGAGTCAATCCCCTGGATAATTCTGAATTATCTTTAACCTTCAATATTCACTCATGAAAAATTAACATTAAATTCACATCTAACAGTTATTCCAAAACCACTGTTTTCATCATCTAATTAAGTAAATGTAGCCAAAAAATCCTGTTGTCTGTAATGTATTTTATACAGTAAGAAATATATCAGAGTTACACATCAAGAGTTTCTAGATTTTAAGGAAAAACACAATTTTCATTTAGTTAAAAATAAAATAGAAATAAAACTCAAACTAAGATTAAAATCAGAAGAATAGAATGAAGTATTATACTTCAAACCATATAGAAACCATCCATCTACTTAATGGAATGATACATTACAGAATCAGTCTTGGACTTGATTTCTAACAGCCGTGATCAAAAGTTACTCATTGAAAAATAAGGGCCAGCTCTTCTCCACTACACAAACATGACTTAACAGTAATAACTTCTCTTACAGCTCCTACTGACTTATGATAAGTAGGTTATTCTAGCTGAAGGCCAGCACAGATATCTAGTCCATCTGCTTTAAAACATCTGTACTAATCAGCAGAAACAAAAATTTGAAAAGTGTGTTAACATAAACAAAAGAGAGCAACTAATTCAGTCTTATACAGAGGAAGAGTATAATGTCAGGTCACTTGCACACATTTCTTTTAAGAAGTGTAATGAGGAAGAAATGGGTCAGACTTCCCATGGGCCATCCTTTGTGTGATGTGTGATAGAGGAATAAGGAAAATCTACAAGTGCCTGAAAGGGAGCCTATATATTTTCTGTTAATTTAAAACAAAGTAACTGCATGGAAAACATCATGACAGCATATTACTTAGGATTCATGAATAAATTCAGAGCAACCCCAAACCTTCAAGAACAAACTATTGTACCTGAAGTTGCTTCTAGTTCAAAAGGAATATCAGAACACCTTGAATCATATGGAAAAGTATTTTCATGAAAAAGACTTTAAAATTATCCCTTTTTTTTTAAGAATTGAAGGGAAGTATATGTTTTAATTACTATTTTTCAAATGTAATTTCATCAGTTCTGTTTCTGTGCTTAAATTCTATCCATTGATGACTATAAATTGTGAGAATTTAAAACAGGATATCTGGAAGAGACACATAAGATTGATGAAAATGTCCCTATCATCCATATAAAAATTTCTTTGTTTCTATTAGGTCATGCTACAACACTGTAGTGTTTCTTCTTGGCAGTTGCTTTTTACGCTATCCATTTTACATTTAACATATATAGTGTTCCAAATAATGAGGACCTTGTCTTTGCTATAGTTTGCAATTTTATTTACAAGACATAAGTACATTCTAAAGGAGGTAAAAAATTTAAAACCAATACAATTTCTCTCCTTTAATTTTTTTTTTTTTTATGTTCTCTTATGTTATAACAAATGTCAACATTCTAAATCCATGTAAACTTAAATGTATTATTTGAAAAGTACTACTCTTGTGCCTGTCTCTGTCCCCAGTATGTTTCAAATTACTTGAGGGTAAGATGCACAAAAAATATTTCTCTAGCAAAATGAACCTTCAGAAATAAACACTACTCTTCATTTTCCTCACTGGAATTAACAATTACTGTTCACTTGGATATGCTTTTTTTATGTCTGATTCCTGAACCATCATAGATAATTATTCACAAACCTCTGAAATATATATAATCTTGTCAGTCTCCAAAAATTTTTAATTCCACCAGAAGAGAGGTTTGTCCTCAAAGCCAGAAAACTAATTTCAATAAACAATACTTCCTTTGTCTAGTTTATTTTATTTAGTGGTACTTTAGTTCACAGTATCTTGGATAATTTGTAGTCACCCATGCTATTATGGGGAGTTTTTGTTTTAATTTGTCTTTTTAGCAAGTCTTAGTAGCAGTTTAGAAATTAACCTAACAGATATTTGTTTGTTTACGCAAGGTGAAGCCAAAGAAGATGTTGGGAGGACCGTTCTTCAACAGAGTCAGTAACTCCCTAATGAGAGCAGGAATCTGAGAACTGAATAATGAATAATCCATGTTTGAATTTCTGGATAGGTACTAATATTACAGGGAGAAATGGCCTATCATTTGCTTTAGCCAAGTATTCCACTTTACAACTGAGAACAGAAATTTTCTTGAGCCTGTCACAAAAAGCTCTGTTTTTCAGAAACTTCTATTTTTCCAACTAGCTTTTCTAAGAACTTAAATCTTCAGCTTCAAAGTGCCACAGAGCATTATTTTTAGCTCAAAACTAGTACTCGGGATTTGCTGAGTGCCTAAGAAAGTCATAAAACTCACTGCAGATGGAATAAAACTCATGTTTTCTTTAATAATGCCAGACCAATCATTCAGGCATAACAGCAACTATTCTCACTCCTGAACCCTTTCTATCAGCTTTTCTTGATAGATACTGAAGAAAAATAGGAATGTGGTCCACGGGTTCATCTATCCTTAAGATTAGTTTTGCTCAATATCAAATAGAACAAGACTGATGGACAGGCTCATTAATTCCTTAGAGGAATTATTTAAGACTGTGTAATTGTTATCATAACCTGGTTTTCTCCCATTCCTTGTCTTCAATAATCTAGCTAGAAATGTAATGCTGTAATTCTTTGACAAACATAAACCCTAGCCACCCTATAAGATGGTTATGAACCTAGTATACTGAGAACAGTATATAATTAACAAAGTGTTATATCAATGTAAGCTTCTACCATTCTTTTTCCAGAAAAGAGTTCAAAACAAAATAATAATTTTTAATACCCTTTGGTAGTTTCAGCTGGAATAGGGCTTTGACCTTCCTGATTTTGTCACTTAGTGTGCGAGCAGTTTCCATAATACATTTTCTTGCCTGTTCTTATTTCCAGGTCTTATACAAGTCCTTCATCTTTTTTTTAGCATTTTAGTTCATCAGGAAGTTCCTTGCTTAGATAAAACAACTTTGCTTTGCCAAATACCTTGAACTTACTGAGCAAAGAGCTGATCTGTCCATAAGCTATCCTAAAGCTTCAGCCAGCTTTCCTAGGCTTCCTTCCTCTTCATGGACATTTGCCAGAGGCTTCTGCCTAGTGATTCCCTGAATAAGCTAAACTCTGTTCTCCACAATTTGAGTCCAGACTCTCAAATTACCTTCCCAGCTGTCACGAACCAAGGGACGGAAATC
>NW_008590512.1:1855-3597 GCF_000691845.1 Merops nubicus | reverse complement strand
GCTCAGAGGGAGTTCAACATCAGCACACAGGTCAAACAGCATCAGAATAATGGGCTATTTCACTAGAGCTGCTTGTCCCAAATAAGCCCACCACCAACCTTCCTTGTCTCATAGAGGGACAGCCCTAAGGAGATGGTGGAGATGAGGAAGATGCAGGCAGCATAGTAGTAATAGGCGTCGCAGACCCACAGCACGATGCTGAACACTTGGAAGATGTAGAAGGGATTGAGCACCTGGAAGGGAACAAGGAGAGGGAGCAGGTTTGGGGGAGGAGAGCTGCTTCCAGCCCATCGTGAGACCTCCAGGCTCCTTGAGGAACAACTGGAGAAGCTGTTCTCCAGCAAAGGAGAAGTTCCCCTTCCCTGGAGCTGGGGATGAACTGACTTCTTCCAAACCCTCCCCCCTCCCTGGTTTTGCTTATGGTCCTGAGGATGCTCAGTCACCTCTGGGGATGCTCCTGTCTGAGCTAAAAGAAGCAGGACAGGTCCCCTCCACGGCCATACCAGCTCTGCCTTCTCTAATCTCAGCCCAAGCTGCCTCTCCTAAAGTCCTCTCCTCTCTAGCAGAGTGGAAGGGCCCACAAAACACTCGCAGTGAAGGGGCTGGAGCAGGGGAAGGATCTGCCCTGGGACCTTTTGATGCACACCTCCTCCACCAACAGCCTCACGTAGGACTTGACTGGCACCTCGATGAGGTTGGGTCCATAGATCTTCCTTCTGCAAAGGGGAGAGGGGAAATGCATGGTAGGGAAAAGCTGCATTCCCAGCTGGAAGGACCCTCCTGCTGCCCAGAGCTCCAAGGGAGCCTGGTTATGTGGGGAAGCCAAGCCAAGGTCATCCAGCCCACCCAGCTGTCCTCTGTTTGCATGCAAGTAACCCCCAAGCTCCAGGACCTGGAGAAAAAGCCTCATCCCTGGAATCTGTGCAAAGCCCCTGGAAAAGCCTCTCCTGTGCTGCCCCAGCTGCCCCCCAAAGCTGGCAGATCCCTACCTGGTGCTGTGGTCTTGCTGGTGGAGCCCAGCCTGGGAGAGGTGGAGATCTGCGCAGGTCCAACCTTCATCCAAGACGCTGGCGAGGGGGAAAGAAAACCAGAGAAACGGAGTCAAAATCAGCAGGGGAACAAACACCACGTCCAAGAGCTTGGTGACCAAAAAAAACAACCCTCTGGGAAAAGGGAGAGCATCTTGTTCCTCAGCCTCGATGGCAGCTCGCGGGTGCCAAGGAGCAGGAACAAAAGGGGCCCAGTTTGGAGAGCTGCGAGGACCATCCAGCTGCCAAACCGGTTCCTCTGCCCACCAGCAGCTCCTGGAGAGGGCAGAGAGGCTCTCCTGACCCAGAAAACCTCCAGCGTGGTGATGGGACTCCCAGCTGGGTCAGGACCATTTTTTTGGGGGGGTTGAAGGGCCGAGGAGAGCAGCAGAGAGATGGTTTGCTGGGGTAGGGCGGGAGAGGGGAATAAATACCTGACTTTGCAGTAGGCCTGTCGGCGCTCGATCCAGACGTAGCGCATGCCCTCGAAGAGATAGTACCTCAAGGTGTTCTTCTGAGCAGAGCAGGGGGGAAGGAGGTGTTAGCTGGACACGAGGGCAACCCACAACAAGGCAACCCCCTGCACTGCTCCAATATGGGGCAGAGGGGCTGGAAAGTGCCTGGTGGAAAAGGATCTGGGAGGGGGTTGGTCGATAGGAGGCTGGAGATGAGGCAGCGTGTGCACAGGTGGCCCAGAGGCCAACAGCCTCCTGG
>NW_008590512.1:966-1428 GCF_000691845.1 Merops nubicus | reverse complement strand
GTCTGTCCCAGGCTGCCCGGGGCAGTGGTGGAGTCCCCATGCCTGGAGGGGTTTCCAAGCCATGGAGACACAGTGCTGAGGGCCATGGGCTAGTGGTTTGCTGGCCATGCTGGCCACCATCAGTACCTCTTCCTTCTCGTGCAGCCGGATGGTGTCCCTGCTCTCCTCCTCCTCCGACACGCCGATGGCAATGCTGGTCCTCCGGTCCTCTGGCCTGGCCCCGGGGTGATGCTCCAGGCTGCTCGGGGTGGGAAACAGAGGGTCAGTCCCTCTCCACCCACCAGACTCCACTGGCACCCCCCTCCCTGGAGCAGGAGGCAGGGGCAGCCCCTCCCTGCTGCTGGCACTGCCCGGCTCACCTGCCCTCGCCCAGCGGCTCCGTGCGCACGCGGCTGGTGAAGCACTGTCCAAATCGGTCCTGCAACATGGCACGGGCTCCACAGGGGAACACAGGGCCCCACC
>NW_008590512.1:0-722 GCF_000691845.1 Merops nubicus | reverse complement strand
GAGTGTCCCGGGGTGAGCAGGGGCACCCAGGGAGCTCCCTGAGCAGCCTGGAGGGATGTGGGGAGCTCCCCGAGTGTCCTGGGGTGAGCAGAGGGACCTGGGGAGCTCCCTGGGTGTCCTTGAGGGATGTGAGGAGCCCCCTGAGTGTCCCAGGCTGAGCAGAGGGATATGGGGAACTCCTCAAGTGCCCCAGGCTGAGAAAGGGGACAAGAGGAGCTCCCTGAGTGTCCCAGGTTGAGCAGGGGGATGTGAGGAGCAGCCCAAGTGTCCCAGGCTGACCAGGGGGACCTGGGGAGCTCGCCAAGTGTCCCCCCACTGCTCCTTCAAACAGGGACAGTGTCAGGGAATCTCCAGCCCCCCATCCCAGACAGCATTTGGATTTCAGGGACAACAAGGAGAAATGCAAAGCCAGGTTAGAAGGAGGAAGTGCAAAACTATTCCCCAAATAATAATTATTCCTGGAACAAGGTGGCTCCGGGGTTCATGCTCGATGAACAGAGATGGCAAAGCTGGGGAGGGGAGGGTGACAAGCAGCAGGGAACACACCCCCAGCACCCTCCTGGGGAGAGGGTGGCAGAGCCCAACCCCCCATCCCCAGAGCCCTCAGGGGCCTTACTCTGATGATGACCCAGTCGGCCTGGCCCAGGGCACAGGGTCTGCACTTCGCCTGCACCTCCAGGCTCGGCTTTCAGTGGGAGAGGATGAGGAGCAGACCCGCTGTC
>NW_008590511.1:0-645 GCF_000691845.1 Merops nubicus | reverse complement strand
TTTACTTATTTCTTCTACTTTATAAACCTTTTTCTGATTATCATTAGTGCCCTCCGTATCTCCAAGAGAAATGTGATTTCTCTACATTAAACTGCCATCAGCATAGTCATGAGAAGGGTATCAACTGCTTTACTTATTTCTTCTACTTTATAAACCTTTTTCTGATTATCATTAGTGCCCTCCGTATCTCCAAGAGAAATGTGATTTCTCTACATTAAACTGCCATCAGCATAGTCATGAGAAGGGTATCAACTGCTACAACCCTTACTTACATTGCCTTGATCATAGCCAGAGAATGCCACTTACAACGGGAAAGCACAACTAACTTTTTTTTTTTTTTTAAATTGAGCATTTATCTTGACTTTCCAGCAACACAAGCCAGGACCTGTGACTTTTTTCCTTACACCACAGTGATAAACATACCTATATTCAGCAACATTTCTACATGAAGAGTTAAGCTACTTACACTCAGATTTGGAACTCTAAGTTCTTGTGATTCTAGCACTGGAGTTAAAGAATGTCCTAACTATCTACAGCAATAAATAAGCAAATAAATGAAAATTTGTATTGTGAATTAATTTATAAATAACCTTTTTTTAAAGGTTCTTGCCACCATAACACCTACAGACATTCATCAACACAGTG
>NW_008590510.1:893-1109 GCF_000691845.1 Merops nubicus | reverse complement strand
TATGATCAGGGAGCATTGGGGATTAGTTTGGATAATGTGGATTGCTGTAGTTCGTGACTCTGAGTTCAGCCCCTTTGGTGCAGGATGTGTTTAGAACCAATAATGCCAGTACTAATCTGTTGGCTTTAGCTGCTGTCGGGTGCAAGGCGAAATACCCCCTAGACACTGCCTGGCCAGGTTCTGACCAGCCATGGGATGCTCTACGGGACGGAGCAC
>NW_008590510.1:0-598 GCF_000691845.1 Merops nubicus | reverse complement strand
GGTTGTCTCGACGACAGTTATTTACTGCCCTGTTGAGAGATGGTGTGCCTTTTGCTAAGATCAATGGCCTTGATACCAACGAGTTATGGAAATTATATAAACAGAGAGGGTTACAGAAGCCCCGTAAGAAAACGAGAACTTATCAGGCTCACAGGTCAGAAACTGTTCAGCCAACTGCACCTGCTATGGATCCTCAACAGGACCCTGCGTTTGTTCCTGGTGGGACCTCCAGGAATGGTTCAGTTATGCTCCTGGTGTGCCCTCCAGGAATGGTTCAGTTGTCCCTGGGAGGAACCATGAGTGGCAACAGTATTCTGATCTGTACCCCTCCAATTATAGGTACTATAACCAATACTGAACTATTGGCTGAGCTCTGGTACATTTGGCATGGGATTGTGGCTTTGTTTGTGGTGTAATACCTGTGGGAAAGATAACACCATCTTAATCATTAGACTCAGGCAGGAAAAATGGGAACATGTCCCTGCAAACAGATGTTATCTGTGGGAATAAGATTTTGCTTTCCAGATTTTGTGTAGCACAGCCGAGAGCATGAACAACATCCCTAGTGCCTGGAGGAGTGATTTGGACTGAGCTGTCG
>NW_008590509.1:0-14683 GCF_000691845.1 Merops nubicus | reverse complement strand
GTTCCTCTACAATTTGGAGGAGGAAGTACTATGCTCATTCTAAGAACGTTGTAGGTTCACACACATAATTAAGATGTTCCAGCTGAAGAGGTTTAAAAGAGGCCACAGTGACAGGTCTAACAGTGGGTGTTTGTGTGGTGGTATAAGAGCAGCTGTGGTTCTGCTGATATGGTGGCCAAACGGCTGACTGGTGGTCAACAGCCAGTAACAGATGCCAAAAGAAGAGTCCAAGGGAAGGTCAAATGTATAGAGATGATTCCTCAGTCTCCCTTTGCAGCCTATATCAGTCTGCAGCTCAGTAACCTCCTTTCTATAAGGGGGATCTATGTATTCAATAGCCCTTGAGGGATTTCTTTCAAATTTTTTTCCCCATAAATTTGGCTACTCAAGTTAGAAACTACATAAACCTTTTGGCATCCACCACTGACCATACAAGTGTGTGTTCCAGAGCTTTACTAGCAAAGGATGAAGAAAATCTTCTCTTCAATCAAAACTATCACTCACTCATTTAATTTTATGTTCTGCACTTCTAAACTAGAGAGACAGTGAACAACCATTTCCTTCTTATGTTATTCATTGGTTTATAGACACATCCTATCAACACTCATTTATCTCTTTTCCCAGATGAATAGTCCTAGACCATTTGATCCTGATGTTCCAGCTCTTCTACACATTTGATCATATTTGCTGTCCTCCTCTGAAATTTTTTTACCATCACATCCTCTTGAGATAGGGCATTTTAACTGTGTGAATTCCTCTGTAGATGTACCATGCAGTTACACAGTAGAAAAACGGTGATTTTTCTTGTTCTTTCTTGTTCTTCTTGTCTTTCCTGACATTTCATTTGGTTTTGACAGGACTCAGGCCATGGGTCTATTGCTTTCAGCTGGAGCTTTGCTGATCTTACATATATCTACACTGAAAGATGATGCATTTTAAATAATTCTATTTATTTTACTAGCTGGCATTAAAATAACAGTGAGAATAAAGTTTCAGTTCCTACTGACAGCCTAGTTTGCCCTCTGACACCCCTGTTGTCTCCAAGTCAAGTCTCTGACCTAAACCGGCCTTTTTTCATTCTCATTTTAACCTTAAGGTAGCCAAGAGTTTGCCACTCTAAATAAAGAGTGTGTGTTTATCACCACATGTCTTCCATCGAGCTCAAACATTTTTGCTTTCTCACTTCAAAAGCTCATGACAGCAATACTGATCAAGGACCTTTTTTAAAATAAAGCATTTTAAATTGACAGTTGAAACGGTGCATTGGAGGCATAAAGAAGTTAAAAAAAACCAAGCAGTTGACACACCTAATTAGTCTCATTATTTTGTGCTTCACATTGTAAACTATGTTCTACATCCCTAAGATTTTAGGTAGGAGGAATATTTTTTTCAGCATGGTTTGGGTAGTAAACACTACCATAGATTATGTTAATCTATTCAGTCTTTGAATAAATTATTCAAACTATTCCAAGGCAGGATTAAATTATAGCAAAGTAAGCTTTTTTGTGTATTCTTGCACCTTTACACTCTGAGAGGCCTTTTGTTTCAGCTGACCCAAACTCATCTCTCAGATCAAGAATAAACAAATTCTATGGATCAAAGAGCACAAGTACAATACCCTCTGAATAAGGTGCGTCACTAACCAAATGACAACACCACCTGACAGCAGCTGTGTCTTTTGCATGATGCTCAGGTGAGCCACCAAAGAGTTCAAACCTGGCTATCTTCTGTAGGTTACAGACGACATGAGCTAATTGCCTTACTGTGTTTCTTACCAGCCTGAGCATGAGCAGGGACTGAGGGAACAAAGTGTTGATGCACAGCCATGAGCCTTTGAAGCCAACGATGACTTTTACAATAGTACCATCTGGACCTCTGCGTGAGGAAAGAATGCAGCTGCAATCATCCTGCTTCTGCCTCACTCACAGCAAAATGTAGACTTTGGTTTAAAAATGACTGATGACAGGCAGAAAGGTGAGGACATACTTAACCATCAGCTTTTCTTGGTTGTCTCTGAAAAGGGAATTTCATTACTCAAGCTCCAACCTTTCCAAGTTCAATTTTGTTAGTGAGATGTGTTTCCATTTGCAGCTGGTGGTGTGAAGCTCCCAAAGGATACAGGACATAAGGTGGGCCTGCACTACCCCTGGATATAGAACACCTCACCTTTGTCTTCCACAAAGGACTTAGCCAGTGTTCTGAATTTGAAAGCTGTCCACATCTATTTAAAATTAATTAAATTATTTAAAATAAATATTTCCTTCTGGCAACATATCATAGAAGCGTAGAATTATAGAATCATTTTCATTCAAAGCCAGTTTTTCACCCACCAAAGTATATGCCCATCCAAACCATCATCAAACAGTTTCTCCAGGAGTATGCTGTGGGAAACAGCACCAAAGGCTTTACTAAGGTCCAGATGGACAACATCCACAGCCTTTCCCTCACCCACTAAGAGGGTCACCTTGTCATAGAAAGAGATCAAGTTAGTCAAGCAGGACCTGTCTTTCATAAAGCCATGCTGACTGGGTTGTCCTTTGTTGTCCTTTTTGTGTTTCATGATGAAACTAAAGATGATCTGCTCCATAATTATAAATACCAATGGTGAAGATGGCATGAAAGTAGAACAACTCCTCTAAAAAAGATAATTGAAATTAAATATTTGAATGTAAAGCCAAAGACACTACCACAACCATCACTTACTCTTTTATCAGGCAGCTCTGAGCAGCTATCAGTCTTGATGGCAGCCATCTGCACTGGCCATCCAAATGGCCACTGATTTTTTGATGAAAAAAAAACACCAGCATCTTTCCAGTGCTGGCTGCTCTTTGGGGGGATCTCTTCGTGCTCAGACTTGGCATTGCTCCTCTGTTCTTCTAGTACAAGGATTACGAGAGTGAAACAGAGTGGAAAACATCAGATCATGACCAAGGTCGTGTGATGAATGAGGCTATTAGAGCAATTAGATGAACAGTTACTGAGTTTTATCTGTTTTGCCTGGTAAAATAAAATTTTAAGTAGGCTCATCTATCTCACCACACCTGATTACTCTGGAGATCGAACTTGCAGGAAACATTTAGAATGGTAACAGCATGAAAACTGCACATATGGGCATCAGATTACTTGTAAACACATTTTGCCTAGTTTGTCCAAGTGGAGACTGCAAAAACGCTATAGCAAGGGTAGGATCCATTTGACCTAAGAAAATCTATCAAGTGATGAGGAGTTTAGTTTAAGCCAACTCTCCAGGCATATTCTGTAACCAAGGGAAAGACCCAGACCCATCCAATAAGACATCATTCTCTCATAAAATAAAGCTCTAAAATAGGTGAGAAGAAACATTCTCTGCAGATTTCTTCCTCTCTCCATTGCCCACAGAGCAACCACAGATGTTTAGCTCAGACAATGACACTCAACATTCTGCTGGCTGAAATTATCCCACTCCCAGCAACTAGGCAATGGCACTTAGCATTTCATGTTGATTCATGTCAAGCAATTCACCCTGGAAGACAACTGAAATTACATCAAATGAGCTCTGCAGTAACTGCATCCACCCTGAAAAGGACCCAGGTTTCATATCGCACAGCTCCAGGAATGCTTTGCTTAGAGCAAAGCTCTCACAAACAGGAAAGCCAAGATCACATGGGGCTGTATTAGCAAAAGTATAGCCAGCAGGCTGAGGGAAGTGTTTATTCCCTTTGGGTCCAGCGAGGAAGCTCATCTCAAGTGCTGTGTCCCACTCTGGACTTCTTTACAACACCAACAAACTGGAGGAAGTCCAGCAGAGGGCTATAAAGGTGATTAAGGGGCTAGAGCAAGGAGGGACGTACAAGAAGAGGCCAGGGGAACTGGGATTTTTTGGCTTTAGGAAGGCTAGAAGAAGACCTTATTGCTGTTTACAACTACCCAATGAGAGGATATAGAGATGTCAAGCCAGACTCTTCTCAGTTCTGCACAGTGAAATAATGAGACACAAGGGACAAAAATAATCGCAAGGAAAATATAAAATAGTTATAAGGAAAAAATCTTCATAATGGGAGTTGTCAAGCACTGGAACAGGCTATCTAGAGAGGCTGAGGAGTATCCATCCTTGGAGATACTCAAAACTCAACTGCACCAGCCTCTGAGCAACCTGACCTAAGCTGGCTCTGCTTTGAATAGAAGGTTGTGCTAGATGATCTCCAGACATCCCATCTAATCTAAATCATTCTATGACTCTATGCAATGGTTGTCAAAAGAAAAAAAGAAGCTAATTTTATTTTTTTTAAAGAATAGTATGGAATGTGATACTGAAAAGATTGGGTGATACACAAATACTTGAGAGTGATTCAGGTTTGGTCATGTGTGTAGGATCGATCTCACCTAACTTTAGCTGTCCAAAATGTCAGTGTGCAGTTTCATAATGGAGACTACACTTCCCTCTGTAAATAGAAGACAGACCGACCTTGAGGATGGGAATTGTCTGAGCTATTTCAAACACTCATCTTACAATGCATTGAGTTACTCCCTGGATGTCAGTCTTCCTATCAAGAGATGCTAGATGACTATCTTGGACTAGATGCTACTTTTTAGATAGTTACTGGGGAGGATAAAACCTATTCTTGTGTCAAACAGAAGAAATATAAATATATTCAAATAAATATAGAAATGAGTGACAAGAGTTATTAAAAGGAAAAGTCATTTTAGGAGAGAGGAGAGTCAAAGCAATAAACACAAAGGGACACAAATATTTCAAGTCCTTTCACATCCTACAGTGGACTTCCAACAAAGAGCAAGACACAAACTGTTCAGAGATGCATCATCTCCTCACAGTGCATAAAAGTGGAATTCACTGCCAACAGGCACCATCAAGCCAAAGAGGAAACAGAAAATAAATATTTACAACAACTTTTCTTTTCTGAGATTACATGTTCTTAATCCCAAACAAAATTACTTTGGCAATGGTGAAATTAAGATAAAACCAGCAACTAATCAAATACATATTAATATCATAAGCTGTCCAAAATTACTTCACCAGACAGCAGCACAAAATAATCAGTTTAAGATAACGTGCTTTGACTAAAAAATGAAACTAGAAGAGAACCCAGACCAGGCTCAGCAACACACTCAGCCTCTTCTCAACACCATATGGATTAAACAGCAGACTGGAAGTGACATGAAATTAAAAACAAAAAACAAAACCTCAGCCACCCAGTACAAGTGACTTGCTCATATGAGCTAGGAAATTCCTTGCATATTATCCCATGAATGGTCTGCTCTCCAACATATCTGCTACTGACCACTCTTGTTAAAGCTAATACTAAATTCACTGGACCTAAATTTAAAAGTGTGATCTAGTTTAGATTTAGACACATGAAACAACCATTTCTATTTTAAAAAGTAACAACATTTTAGTGTCTCACTGAAATGTCTTTGTCCTATCCCTTTCCAATTTCTTTAAAAAAATGTTTCATATATACTCCGTATTTTGTAAATTGTGTAGACAATTCAAACCAGCTAGGCCATTATAACAACCTAATCCTTCCGCTAGACAAAAGTCTATGCCAGTTCTTGAGTCTAGTCAAATGTTGTCCTTGAGAAGGGGCGCTCAACATGGCCCTACTCTAGTTTTTCTAACCGAAGATCCAATTTCTGTTTCAGCCTCCCTGTGGTCCCTCAAAAGTAGCTGAGGGGTCCAAAGCAGCTCAAGGTTTTGGTGTCTGCTGCCCTCGTAACAGGTGTGAGGGTTCTTCTTCTGTTCTATGGCTCCTCTTCTGTCAAAAGCACATTCAAATGAAATTCAGTGAATAGAGTTTGGTGCGTGAATAGAGTCCTCTGACATCAGTAGGGGAATATTGATTTATTCAATGTTACAGCAGATGCTGTATCCTCCGTCAAGTGAGACGTGAGCAGCCTTCAGCTGCATGGCACATACATCCTTCCCATGGCTGGAAATACAGCGTGGTAGAGGACCCCTGGAATTTGTTTGTGTGAGCAGTATCACTTCTGTCACAAAAAAAGAAAAGTGGCTCATTTGAATACCTCAGGCTGGAAATAGTTTATTATAAATTCATGTAAACACTCTCTACAGTTAACATCCTCACCATTCATATATTCTTACTACTTGCCTGCACTCTGCTCACTTCAGCTTCCCGGCGCTGGGTCTGTTAAAGACCACCATCTGCTATCAACAGTCTACCCACAGGACTATTTACAAAAGATAGTTTCTGTCCCTGAGCTTTCTTTCTTAGTAAATAAAATATATGCAGCTCTTTGGGATACAGTTCTCATTTACTGTTTTCTAACACAGTGTCCTCTTTGCAGTTTTTCAAAGTGTTTCCAGGTTTTCATTGCCCAGTCTGAAGCGTGGATGCTGAAACAGTGCACACTGTGTTTGTATTGGTGTGGTGGTTTGACCCTGGCTCAACACCAGCTGCCCACCAAAGCTGCTCTACCACTCCCTTTGAGGGTTACCTTGACCTACAAGCCATGACAGTATACCATGACCTTGATACTACCTTGAAAGTAGGTCAAGGTAGAGACAAGGAGATCACTCATCAATTACCATCACGGGCAAAACAGACTTGATTCTGGGAAATAATTTATTACCAGTCAAAATCAATAGGGTAATAAGAAATAAAACCAAATCTTAAAACACCTCTTCCCAACCCACTTTTCTTCCTGGACTCAACTTCACTTCAAATTTTCTCTATGTCCTCCCCACCCAGCAGTGCAGGGGGATAGGGAATGGGGATTGCAGCCAATTTATCACACGTCTCTGCCACTCTTCCCACCTCACACTCTTCCCTTGCTCCAGTGTGAATCTTTCCCACAGGCTGCAGCTCTTCATGTACTGCTCCAGCACAGAACCTTTCCATGGGGTGTAGTCCTTCAGAAAGACTGCTCCAGCATGGGCCCCTGGTGGGACACAGGTCCTTCCAGGAGCTGTGGAACCACAGAGAGAGAAGCCCACACTGAAGCAGGTTTACTGGCAGGACATGTGACCCCGTGGGAGATCTGTAATTTAGTCTTTGTAGTCTATTATGTCCTCCTGTTTTGTGGCAAATTTGAAGAGGCAGCAACGCTTAAGAAAAATTATGGCTAAGATAATATCAAGTCTGATATTATAGTTTGATAATTACACTTAAAGTAATTTTATTTTAATAAAAATGGTAATAAATCAAATGTGGTATCTGCTACACATCAGAGAAGATGTGAGAGTGGGTTATAAAAACCCAAAATACCCCTAATTCTAATGGCTGCTGGAATTCACACAATAGATTGAAAGCTTTGTGATCTCTTTGGATACTTCCAACACATTGGTGTTTGTGGGGTTTTTTAAGTTTGCAGGTCACAGGAATTCCACAAAGCCAAGCTGCCAGGATGGAATACTGTTGAATATATTTTATCTGGCACATAATTCACAAGTCCATGCATTAGTTTTTCTTTTCTTCATCCAGCAGGTATGATAAAAATTTGTATTTTACAACTTATTGTGATTAATAAAGAATCCATACTCTGTGTAATCTGAAAGATTATGCCCAGACAGGAGTCACTTTGATTCATTTTTTAATGTCCTGTACCAATGCAGACAGTCAGAACCTCCTGTTCTATAGACAACACTATAGACAGCATTGTACAAGAATATTCTCTGCAGTCACATTTATCAATATTTAACCATTTCAAGTAGTATTGTTTGCCTGATTTTTTTCAAATGTTGATTCCAATTATTAAAAATAAGCATAAAAACGGTTGAAAAAATCCACAAAACATCCTGTATTTGACGTTCCATCTAATTTATTGAAAGGTTTCTAATAACAAAATCTGATACTTCAAGTTTTGGAAATTGGATGGCTTTTTACTCATATTTGAAAAAAGATAACTGTGTAGGGATAACTGACAATGGGTGACTAGGTCCATTAACCATTTGCAACCCAGAAAACAACTGGTGTGACTGTAGGTTGTATAGAATCCAAAAGGATGAGAAAAAAATTAATTCCATTATATCCATGTGAGACCTGAAGCCTAAACAATCAGCCATATTCTATCTGGCCTGTTCAGGAAAGATCAATCCAAGCTGTAGCAGACAATGAGTGTATTTAGGACATGTCATCTAGTGAGGAAAATGGTGTCTCTTTGCTTCAGCAGAATAAACAAGGAAAAAAAAAATGGCTTATTTATGAAGATATAATCCTTATCTAGACATTCTTTAAGACAGGAAAGGACAGACAGGGAAAAATATTTAAGAGACCTAGCAATAGTCACATTAAAACTAGAGAAGTAAACTTGTAATGAATACATGTCAAATAAAATTAGAAGAAAGTTTTTGACCATCAGAGGAAAGAAATTCTGACTCAGTTCCTATTAGGAAGCCTCAGAACAAAACCTACCTGCTTTGAAGTTGCAGATTCAGCAGTTCAGAATACATGCTGTCTTTGACATTAAAGAATAGCACAAAATGTTCCAAGGGTGTGCAATATGTTGTACCCCTATGAAGCTGTTTGTACTCCGAAAGCTGCATTGCTTCTGCAGATAATAGAGAACTAAATCTTTCAACCATTTCTTACTGCTTTTCTTTTGCTGACTGCATGCCCCAGTAGGAAGGATAAGGTCACTAGCAGTATACATACAGGAAAGACTTCACCATCCCCTTTCAAAGTATATGGGAAAGATACAAGGTGGCTAGCAACCAGAGGAATAAATAGATCAATGCATTCACACACAGTATATGATGGAGCAAAGAAAGGAGCAAGCCAAGTTAGAAGGCAGGTCATCAGTCCCATTCCAATCATACAGTAATTGCCAAAAAGCAGCATCACTACATTCATAATCCTCATCCTAGCCTGGCGTGGCCTTGATGTTGTCCCACCATCACTGGGAACTCTACTTGTAGTTAACAGCCAAAAAGCCCTTTCAATAACTGGAAGCCACTCATTGC
Source organism: Merops nubicus (assembly GCF_000691845.1). Classification (NCBI taxonomy): domain Eukaryota; kingdom Metazoa; phylum Chordata; class Aves; order Coraciiformes; family Meropidae; genus Merops; species Merops nubicus. The sequence goes on along the minus strand of NW_008590509.1, from coordinate 5,766 downwards.
AAACAGAGTCAACCTTTATACTGTTAACTTTAGATGCAGGACACCTGATGTTAATTCTGAAAATGGAGCATCTGCTGGTGATCTCTTAATTGGTTTTCACCCAGGGTTGGCCAGCACTTGACAGAAAACCAGAGCAAGGTGTCTCCTGCCTGGTTTTAGCATCATCCACATGCTAACCCTCATTCAGGTCTTGGGGTTTAGACCACAGCACTTCACTTTTGCTGCAGAAGACATCATTTACTAGGAAAAATATGATACCTAAATAAGGCTACTATGACAAGAGAGTCAGTCTTGAACAAAATGAGATTACTGTGATCATTTGTGCTGCCATCATTAATCCAGTGTTAGCCAGAAAACTCACATCTCTAAGTCCTCGGCTTAGGTAGGGGAAAATTCTCACGGATTTTGCATCACTGCAGAAAATATTATAATTAGGTAAAGTTGCAGTTTCAGAGAACAACTCAAAAATCATTCAGTAAGACACATACTATTATTAGTAATTCTTGCACACAAATGTATTGAAACTACTGTTCTACAATTCCATGTTAGTGCAACATGAGTATCATTTTTCACTGAACCAAGCATTTCAAAATTCCTTAGGTAACTCTCATTCTTAATGTAGAAAAGAGAGAAACTGCCACCAGGGAATTAATATAGCTGTTCTGGAAAAGACCAGTATTTAAAGTTATGTGCAGGTAGATCCATTAGGTGCAATTAAAAGGTTTAACCGGTTTAACTAGGATCCCTGGGCACTAGTACTAACACATTCAACTCAAGTTAGATGGGAAAATTTTGTGGGCAGTCTCATGACTGACTGTTGTGTCTGTAAATGCAAGTGTCACAAAGCTGCAGGTGCTGAAACACAATTTCCCACCAGGGGTGGTGGAAGCACTTTGAACAGGTAGCTCTAAACACAGGATTCCAAAAGTCAATAAAATTAGAATTATAGGAAGAAGAGAAAAATCCCAGAAATCTCCTTCCATGACTATTTGAGAAATGATAAAAAAACCTCTTGATTGAGCTAGGGCAAGATAACTTCTGTGAGCAGAGAAAATACTCCTTCTGGACCATGAGATATATCCAGACAAAATGGGGAGGCTTATTCAGATCCGAAACAGAAGGGCAGCTTCAAGTTCAGTATTGGCTGAGGACCTGACAGGACAAGCAGACTCGTGTCCACTAATAGTAAGATTTCAAATATAAAGCACATGCACACAGTCATATTTCTGGCAAACAAACAAAGGGACCAGCCTTTCAACAGCAGTATCTAGTGCAGGCTGAGCCGTTGAGGAATATGGTTTTGAATCATTTATTTAAACAAGACAAGATTCTGATCTCGTTAGACTGGTGAAAATCTAAAGTAATTCCAAAAGCTTCTCGACTGGGGTTCAAAAAGCTTAATATCAGGGGGAAAAAAAAAAAAAATCTCCTTTTTCAATAATATTGACATAAGAATTCTTTTTGATCTTTGTGGGCATATGCTTCCTTTTATTAAATGGGAAGCTTTTAAATTTTTTCTGTTTCTAAAAGACCGTCTTTTTTACTGCTATTGCTGTTTCACTATTCCAAGTTATTCTGACTTTTTTATTTTCTGGTTCCATACTTTTCAATAGATTCATCACATAGATTGCCATACGTGAAGATCAAAATATTCATCCTTAATTTAGCACAGTTACCAGATGTGAAAACCAATGTAGAAAAAAACAAATATAAAGGTTTCTTAAAAAGCAGGGTGGATGGGAAAGATGGAGACCAATTTTTCAGTTTGAAGGAGGACACAGACAGGCAGCTGCCTTAGTGCTAGGGAATATCAGTTACAAAAAGCACATGTTCTTCCAGAACCTGTGAAGTCATCATGAGCAACTCTCCAGCCTGCCGCTCTACTAATCTTTGGCCACACCAGCCCCCGCCTTCCAGTCCTGCCCTAAAAGCCCTGAGTTTGTAAACTTTGTGCCTGGAAGCGATTGCATTGACCTCACTGAAATTTTCCACACACATGTCTGGGGGTGCCCTACAAGGTGTACCTGCAAGGTTGGACCCAAACCCCGTTTGCTGGAAGCTCATGGACTGCCTAAGACACACGAAATGCAGGTACATGCACAGGAGCTGGGGAACAGTGTCTGCAGCCAGGCCACGTGCCCTGAGGCAAGGCGAGGGGCTCCCCAGCACTGGCCAGCAACAGGGTCTGCTGCTCCAGCGGGTTGTTCTCCTCCCTCCCAGTCTGTCTGCTCAGCCCCAGAAGTGGGGGCCAGCCTGTAGGCACCGAGTCTGCTCTGCAGGCAGGAGTCCCACTTGCATCTCTGACAAGCTACTTGAAAATGAGACAGCGTCTCTACAAACTCGTCCTCAATTTCTAATGAATGATTGATTGTTTTTAAACTAGTGCATTGTATATTTTGGGAAAGAATTTATGATTTACCTGAAATAAAGCCAAATGGAGACTAGTCTGGGCCAAGTTGCTCAATGTTCATGAACAAGAACATGTTTTTCCTTTTCTTCCTTTCTTGTTTTATGCATGTTTCTGGACTCATTTCATCAGCTGTCAGTAGTTAAATACCATTTCAGAAAAAGGTTTATTATTGTAATTTCCTCAATTATTCTGTTTGTTTCTGCTAAGGTCTTTTGAAACAAAATCGGTCAGCTAAAGCACTAATAACATATCCTCTCCTGCTGCTCCTTGCAAAGGGCCTAAGCCTTCAAGGTGCTGTATTTCCTAAGCCAGTTTGCACCTTGAATACGGTGACCTTCAATGAGGGCTTTTTTTTCTGTCTGCTGCATTACTGCTTTCCAAGGGATATCACTGGCTTCAGTTCACAGCCAGCTCACGTCCCCAGATCATACCCAGTGACACAGCAGAACATGATAACAAGCAAAGGAAACCTGTGAGAAATAAAACCAAAAGCAAGAGCCTTTTATCATCGCATCAACAAAGAAGAAAAACAGAGAAACAGAACAGATGATATAAGTGGTGAAAGCAATACAGCTTAAATATATAGCCAGGTAATGGATTAACTTAGGCAAAATTCAGTGCTCATCTAACAACATGTGTTTTGAAATGTTAAATTAAAATATATGGAAATTTCTGGTTTTAAAGCCATTCTGTATAGGAAAGGAAAGCAAGTATTTTCCATATAAGATCTAAGCAGAGTAGAGCCCAGCCTCTGGTAAATGGGACATGCTGGACACATAGGGCCTGCTCGGACACCAGGTAGGTCAGTGGAAGGCTTTCACTGGACCTCACCAGGCTTTGGAGGAGGAATCTGGCCATAAGTGGTGGCAGAACATGACAATATGCAGCAACATCAGGGAGCCCTGGTGCTCCCCTCAAGCAAGACTGGAACACAATGCGTGACAAAAGCACAGAACAAGGCAGCCAAGAAATCATCAGCTTCAGATGTTTAGTGTGACATTTGCTTCTGGCTCAAGTAATTCTTATGTTGAATTCTGTTGCCTTTCCTTCAAGATACCCAACAGCAGATAACCCAAATTTATCGGTTCTCATTTCCAATACTGTTTATCTTAAACACAAGCAGAGACTATTTGGCGCACAATAGAAATACAACTATTTAAAAATCTAAAGTAAGCAAAATCTATTTACAGCTTTGTAGTTTCCCTGTGACTCATGAATAACTAGGCCAATGCTTTCAGTGTCTGACATTCAAAATCATGAATCAAGACTTGAAAATGAGCATTTGGCTTTAAGAACTTGGATTTTTAAAAATAATAAAAGCTGGATTTTTAAAAATTAATTTCTCTACATTTTGGCACTCATACCTTTACAGTCATCAGAGCTGGAAATTTGCATCTTTAAAATGCAGCTGAGAGTCTGTCTTGTTCACTTGGCACCAGAGGAGCAACCAACAATTCTGAGTCCAGCAGTAACTTTCCAGGATTGGTTTGTGTTTTCACTACTCCACATGGGCAGGTTAAACAGGTATCAAGCATAGATCCTTATATTAGAAACAGGTTGCACTGAAACAGCTCAGTGTTTTGGTGCTTCAGCATATGCATTTCACATACATAACTTTGCTGTCATCCAGAGATGAGATAATGGAGTGTCTGTTGAAATCACCAGGAATCTTTCACTGCATCTCAGAGCTCTGCATCATTCATACCTTCTGCTTGAGTTTAATATTAAAAAAAAAAAAAAAACCAAAAAAACAAATAAATATATTTTTCACTTTACTGCAAAAATAGAGGGCTGCAGAATTTAGAGAACATTTGTAAATCAACACCCATCCACCCTGTGCAATGCAGCCCTCCCTCATTTCCTTTGTAGATGCTAAATTCACTGAGGCAGGCAGAGCTGTCTGCGCCTCTGTGTTGTGCAGTGGCCAGCACAGAGGAGATCTGATGGGGCTGTGTTTGGTCCACTACTTTCAATTTATTCTCACTTTTGTACTTGAAGGCTGCAGCAGGCAATAAACCCAAAAGTGCCAAAATACTGCAAGTGTGCACAGTCTCACTTCATTTCCAGCCTACCTGGAAACAGAAGTACCAGGGACTTTGTGAACTCATGACTTCCAACAGCCCTAAGCCATCCAGATTAGATAAGCTGCAGATAAACACCCGAACACTGTGATGTCTATCTACAATAAATCAAACATTTTGTTCCTCTGTCCCTTTCTCTAACTGTTGTTATCTGTTGCTTTGAGATCCTGCATCCATCCCTACCAAAGTTATGTAAGCTTCCTGTGAGGCTCATAAACAGTCCCTCTATCTGTAAAAATGCAGTCTCTCATTAAATGCATTTAGGACTTCAGCATACAGTATTTTATTGGCTTTTTCTCAGAAATATACATTTTTTTAATAATCTGATACTTAAAATAACTATTGCAAATAAATAGAGGAAAAAAGTGTGTACCACAGGAAAAAAAAAAATAAAAACCTTGAGCTATGCCAAGATTGCTTAATTCTGATTAGCAATGACCATTAAGCAATCATTTATGGATTTACTGTGAGTGTTCATAGATACTAATGGGTTTTAGAATTCCTTGGGAATCCTCAAAGGTCAAAGGAAGAAAATGAACTATGAAGTGATAAAAAATGTATTAGGTGACTAATGGACAGGTTGTATATAGAACGGTTCCAGCCGAAAATGTTGAATTTTACTGCTCAGATTTAAGCAAAAGTAATTCTTGGGAGCAGTGGCCCTTCCCTACTGAAGCAACTGATGAAGAGAAAATTAAAATGCTTCATGGGGAGACATTACACGGCGTGAGCTTCCCTGTCACTGTGAGTATATAGGATAGGGGAAGGTCACTGATAGGAAGTTAAACCTTAACAGTTTTTTCTTTAGAGAGGTAGCATCTTGCTCTTTATTTAGCTTCAGATATTTAATCATGCATTTACATTTTCTAGCATTTTTGCACTATTGCATTCTATGCAGCTCAAGACTCAAAGGCCTTCCCAATGTAATGCATTTATCTTTTATCACTTTGATTAACAGTTTGGCCTCCACAGCAGGAAAGGGAGTAGGAAAAGCCTCACTGTAGGCACAATCTCAGGATCTAAGCCCAGGCTTGTGCATCTGTCCCAGACCCCAGGTCTGCCTTGTGCACTGCCTGATAGCCCCGCACCTCCACGGCAAACCCGGCTCCGGGGCCCTCTGGTGAGTCTGAAACCACCGGGGGCACACGAGTCCAAGCATTTGATGAACGCAAACTTATTGTTTGTGGTCAGATATGCTCAGAAGTTTCTGACAGGGTGAATTCGTCTCGGCAGAGCTGAGGCCAGATCAGATAACTGATATACGCTGGGGCTGCC
>NW_008590508.1:10955-11270 GCF_000691845.1 Merops nubicus | reverse complement strand
GACCCGCCCCTCCCGCCGCGGAGACCTCATCCCACCCACCGGTCCCTTGGCCGCCATCCAAACCGCCCCCGGCAGCACCGACCCCCGAGACGGGTCTGCTCCGGCCCCGGGAGCGGTGGCTGGGGGGGATCGAGACCGGGGGTCCTCATCCTGTGCTCAGCGGAACCCCCGGGGGGGCCACGATGTCATCACGGGGGGTCCCCCGCCAAGGCTTGAAGCAAGGGGGGGGAACAAGCCTGGAAACGTTTGGTTTGGTCCACAGGAGAAGAGAAGCTCATAGAAATGTCATAGAAACATTGGATGCTTTGGGTGTGA
>NW_008590508.1:9974-10799 GCF_000691845.1 Merops nubicus | reverse complement strand
TAGTACAGAACTTCTTCCTAATGTCTGATCTAAATCTACCCTGCTCGAGATTAAAAGCATTGCCCCTATCCACAGATGGTGCTCTGAAACTGCAGTTCCTCTTCTCTCCAGTTCTGAAGACCCCTCATGAGAAAATGGAAATAAATACTTGATGCAGTCTAGTGCTTTAAATCTTGAATTAAGTCTTGGTGATCTGTGGCTGCAAAGGGCATTTAAAGGGGGTTTGTGGTTAAGGAAGGGTTGAGAAGCCCTGGTACTAGAATGCAAGTGCTGTGATGAGTGGTTGGGGGAACTGGGGCTGCTGAGCTTGAAGGACAGGAGGCTGAGGGGAGCCCATCTGAAAGAAGGCTGGACCAAGGTGGAGGTCAACCTCTTCTCCCAAGTAACAAGCAGTAAGACAAGAGGAAACAGCCTCAAGTTGCACCAGAGGTTTAAGTCGGACACTGGTAAAAATTTCTTCACCAAACAGGTTGTCCAGATTTGTCCCAGGCTGCCCAGGGCAGTGCTGGAGTCCTGTCCTGCTTTGGGGTAAAACAGAGCTGTTTCTGTTCAATGATTTTAACTTTTTAACCCATCCCTGGCAGGGTTTAAAAGTTATGGGGCTGTGGTGCCAGGGGATGTGGTTTAGTGGTGGACTTGGCTGGGTTGGGCTGGTGGCTGGACTCGATGTTCAAGGTCTCTTCCAAGCTGAACAATGGCACGAGTCTGTGTTGGACCCTGGGCACCGCCCCAGTGCTGCAGGAATGGCATCAGCTGGGCACGAGGGGCTGGGAAATGCCACGTGTGGGTGCTGCTGCCCCTGGGGCAGTGCCCAGGCTGATGTCA
>NW_008590508.1:0-9684 GCF_000691845.1 Merops nubicus | reverse complement strand
CTGGGGTCCTCCTCGGAGCACAGATGTCCCCAGCCAGCCGCAGGACAGCAGGTGCCCAGTGGAGAGGTGTCTCTGCAGCCACCAGCTCCAGGGGTGCCCCGGGGACTCCCCACTCGTGCCATGGCTGGCAGGGGTGCCAGGTTCTCACCCCGGGTGTCCCTGTGTGCCTCAGAGCTGCCCGGGGCCACGTGAGTGTCTCCCCTGCGCTCGGGGATGCCAGGGAGGCAGCTCTGCAATACCCAGGTGTCCATCCCCAGCCCAGTGCAGCGGGCAGGGACCCGAGGCCCTGGCACGTGCCAGGCGCTGTGGCACTCAGCGGGACCGCTGGCTGGCATCCCGGCTGGCACGGGCTGCCTTTCCCAGCCCTGATTTTCGGTGGGGGCTCCGGGTTGGGCAGGAACTGCTCCCTGCCCCTGGCTCCTGCTGCCTCCAGGGCTGTGCAGGAAGGGGCAGGCAGAGGTGGGGGACATGAGGGCGTGGGGCCAGCTGTGGGGACGATTGCAGCCTTGTCACCTGCCTCCAGCAGAGCGGGTATCTCTTCAGAGTTTCTTTTTTCCTTAATTTCCTCAGCCTTTCTCTCCTGCCAGCTGCCTGGGATTTTACTTCCAAAGGAAAGATCCTGCATTTTCTTAGGGCTGTGCAGGAAGGGGCAGGCAGAGGTGGGGGACATGAGGGCGTGGGGCCAGCTGTGGGGACGATTGCAGCCTTGTCACCTGCCTCCAGCAGAGCGGGTATCTCTTCAGAGTTTCTTTTTTCCTTAATTTCCTCAGCCTTTCTCTCCTGCCAGCTGCCTGGGATTTTACTTCCAAAGGAAAGATCCTGCATTTTCTTTGCTCCCTAATTTGCTGGAGCTCTGTACTCATTAACTGCTCCTCAGCATTAACACACAGTTCCAGGACCACCAAGCTCACGAGGTGGTGCTGGGAGAACTGGGGCAAGTGCCCGTCCCAGGGCCAGCAACCACATCTTCAACCTGCTGCTTTTTGCCCTGCAGGAAGAAGGGGTTGGAGGGTTACTGGGATGGATACTGCTCCAAACCAAAGGGTTACTCGGACAAACCAGTCCCATTTATGCTGAAACAAATCCTTACCAAATTCAGTGATTTTAATATTCTGAAAGACCCAAGCTCCAATCCTGCCCTGCATTGTGCCTGTCACCAAGTGACCAGGGCTTGCCCATGGGCAGCTGTGCCTGGGGGCCCCATGCCCAAGGCTCCAGCTGGGAGGGCAGGAGGACGCTGGGGGCTTGTCCCAGCCCCAGGATGGGAGAACCAGAGCTCTGGCTCACCCACTCTGATGGCAGGGTGTGCTCCTCCCCGGAGACAGCGGGGGATGAGGCCCTCCTCCTGCTTCCAGTGGAGCCCCAGGAGTGACGTGGCCCTAGGGAAAGGTGCTCAGCACCCACCCGAAGGGATGCACAGCTAAAATCCCTCATGGACCCCAGCTGGTAGTGATGTTTCTGTCTCTGCAAGGGCTGAGCCTGCCCCAGCTCAGTGCATCCCAGGGCACCACCTCCCTGGCTGTCGAGCTGTGCTCCTCGTGGTCCTCACTGCAGCAGCCATGGGAAGGTGCCAAATCACCCTCTCTCCACATCTGTGCTCTGTGTGAGAGCCAAGCACAGAGACCCCCAGGCACAGAGGACCCAGGGACAAAGGCTGCTGGTTGCTCTTGCTGGCTTTGGGCAGCACCATCATCTGCTCCTTGGGAAGACCCATCAGGCTCCTGGTGTCTCTGAATTTCTTGATCACATCGTGTTTTGCTTCAGTGTCTGTGCCTGCAGGGACAGAGACATTGCTGCAGCCTGGCTGAATGACCCCAAACCTCCTTCACATCTCCCACGAAACACTTTGGGGGTCTGATGTAGCCCTGCTGGAGCACCCAGCCCCCTGACACCCCCAGAGCAGGAAGACAAACTGTCCAGCAGCTCCAGTCCCACTGGCAGGGGCTTGCTGGGGGGTCTGCTCCCCACAGTCCTCACCCCCCTGGGCATCACTCTGCCTCCTTGTGCTTCCTCCAGCACAAGGAACACGGGAGAAACACCACAGGGTGCTCAGAGGGACAGTGTGGCTGGCTGTTGGAATGGACCAGGCCACAGCTGGTGAGATCTCTCCCTGCAGGGGAAAGCAGTAGAGGTTTTCTATGTGGTTTGGGGAGGGAGTGAGCTCTGAGCATCTCCTCCTGCTGGGATGCAGGCTGAGCCTCCTCCTGCACAGGGCTCCCAGTGCTCCCAGAGCCTTGGGTGCCACCAACCTGCCACACATTTTCTGACTTCCTGCCTGGCTGGGCCTCACCCTGCACCCCTCCTCTACACCCCCTCCACCCAAACCCCTCCACCCTACACACTCTGCACCCTCCTCTGCACCTCAACCAGCATCCCTTCCCTGCGGCCAGCATCTCCCACACCCCTCCTCTACCCCCCCCTACCCAGCACTCCTCCACTGCACCTTTTCCATTCCTTACCCCCCTCCATCACACCGTGCACCCCTCACCCCCTGGGCACCCCTGGCCCTCTCCTCACTGGCTCTCTGAGGTGGGTGCTGTTCTCCACCTGCTTGGCTTGCTGCTGCCATGTTCCCTGCCCACCTCCAGAGCCTGGCTCCTCACCCATCCCCACCACCTCCACCCTGGCACAGTGTGGGACCCCCTCACACACCAGCCCTGTCCCCAGCACCCCCTGTGCCTCTGGCCCAGCTGCAGGACACGGTCACCTCCAGCCCCCCAGCCAGGATGTCTCCTTCTTAGGGTGACCCCATGGACCTGGGACCACCCAGGGCTGCAGCCCCATGAAAGCAATTGATTCCTATTGTGCTGGTGAGAAGCATCACTTCTGTGCTCCAGACCACACCAGAGCTGCCAAGCCCAAGTTTTGTGAACAAAGCATGTTTTTAACAGCCAAAATCTGCAAACTTTAGAATCTCACCCCTCCCTGGGAGACTTGCAGGGACTCCAATGCACCAAGAAGGAGGCTGGGGTCCCTCAGCACTGTGTCTTGTGTGCTGGAGACTGGGGCTCTCTCTGAGGATGCTCCTGGACAACCTCTCCTGGAGTTAACCCCTCCTGGACTGTCGCTGGTGCCCAGGCGTGTGGGCAGACCCCTGCACCCTCACAGCCACCACGCTGCCTCTCCTGGGACAGCCTGGGACATGGCCCCACTCTGCCCCACAGCAGAGGGATCTTTGATGCCCCAGGTGGCATCTCCTTCAAATCCTGACTCCAGTGTGCTCCACAGAGAGAGCCAGAGAGCAGGGAGGGTGCGTGGGGCTGGTCTGGGCTCTGGGACAGAGACATGTCCTGTTTGTGTAAGTGAGCCTTATTTCATCCTTGAACCTTGCTCTGCTGTGGGGAAAGCTTCACTCTTCCTAGCCCCAGAATCTTTCTGCCCTCGATTTGGGGCTGTAGAGCAATGCTCTCCAAACTTTTTTATTGCACACACCTCATCATCAGTGGCAAATGAGCATACACCCCCAATATGTGCATGTTTATTCATCAATTATATACATGCACACTATCAAACACATACAGTAATAGACATTTCTAAAGGACAAGATAAAGATTAAATAAACACGAGTTTTAAATGTTAACTTTTAAATAGTATTTTCTTTTACTTAATGGTACAAAAAGACTTTCTTCCTGCACCACAATGGATTGCCTCCTGTACCCCCTGGGGCACATGCACCCTGCCTTGGAGAGCACTGCTCTGGAGACAGCAGAGATCCCCCAGCCAGGTAAAGCTGATCATGGAATCACAGGTTCCTCTGGCAGCAGGGAGGGCAGAGGGGTGGCACATAGCTCTGGCTCACCTGCCCTGGGGACCATAGGTGGGGAGGGATGTGAAATTCCGGGTTTATTTCCAAAGGAGATGCTGATTTTATAGGTATCCTAAAACCCTGGGTTCCCTGACCAGCCCTGCCCTGTCCGTGTACACTAGGAGGACGTGTTGCATCCTCACCTTTGGGTTCCTGCTGGGAAATCCTTGGCTCAGTCAGGGACAGGGGTGTTTCCAACCACAGTTCCCATATTTTCTGCTAAGTAGGAGTCTTACAGAGTCTTACTTGGGAAGAAATCCCAGCCCAGCCTTTGGCTGTGGTCCGAGGAGGACGCGTTTCGCTGTGCCTGTCAGAGTTGTCTTGCATACACGGGGCAGTGGTCACAATATCTTCCACACCCCTTTATTTATGACCATATTATGATTATGGTAACACCTTCCCAGCTTTGGGTGCTGCTGAGAGCCCCCAAACCCTTCCTGAAGGCACATCATGGGCCAGGTTACTCTCCTCTCCCACCACGCTCCCGCCTTATCGCCATCATTTTGCATGTGGAAGCAGCTCTCTAGTCCCAGGATTAACCTGGACTCCTGAAACTACAAAGATCAATCCCCTGACGATGGTTTTCCTACTTATACATATTTTATTGCATTAAGGGAAAGGCATCCGGCTCTGCAGTGTCTGCAAGCCCAGCCCAGGCAAGATTATCCAGCACTTAACAGGAGATGCAAAGAGCTGAGCGTTGCTGCTGTGCTTAGCACAGCGTTTCACCTCAGAAAGGGAAGAAAAGCTCTTTCCAGAAAGCCTGACAAAGCTCTGGTGTCGATAAATGATTAAAGAAAAGAATGCCTGTGTCACATCAAAGGCAGCGTGTGGGCAGCCAGTGCAGCTTCTCTACCTGGGCATTTCTTATTCTTAAGGAAAAAGTTCCCAGAATTATTTATTGGAGACCTCCTGTGGCCAAGCAATTAGCAATTTTACAAACCCCCTCCCAGTCTGTTCTGGTCTCCAGAGGAAGTTGTGTGCTGTTGTTCTGCCACTGGTTCAGGGTGGTGAAGACCTCTGCAGTGCTCCACACTGGGAGGACAGTGCCCAGCCCCTGGGCTCACCTGCATGAGCTGGGCCTTCTGCAGCTGGCACTGCCAGTTCCAGCCAGCTGTGCCAGGGGCCTTCAGACACAGCATCAGATGATGCTGGGAATCAGGGTCCCAGCCCCCAGGCCCCTGTCAGGCAACAATGGGTCTGAGCATTGGATGATCTGGAGGGGCAGAGCCAGGAGCTACTGGCTGTGGCCCCACCAGCACCACATGGCACTGCCCAGCAGGGAGCCCCAGACCCCTTCGTGTGTGTTCAGGGCAGCCCTGATGGTGTGGATGTAAGACACCAGAGGAAAGAGCCCGTGTGGAGGCTTAAACCTGGCTGAGCAGCAGGTGCCCACCAAGCCACTCTGTCACCCTCCCCCTTTCCTCTCCCTCCTCCACAGAGCCAAAAGGGGAAAGGAAAATAAGATGAAGATAAAACCCCTTTTGGGTGGAATCAAAAGCAGTTTAATTACAAAGCAAAGACAAACAATGCTGTGCGTGGAAGCAAAGAGAAAAAACCCAACGATTTATTCTCTACTTCCCATGGGAATGGGGCGATGTCTGACCCCTTCCTGGGAAGCAGGGCTCCAAAACTGGTTGCTCCAGAGGACAAAGGAGTGGCCCTCCCCTCCTCCTCCTTGTTGCTAGGGCAAAGGACATAGAGCTGTGTGCTGCAGCCCACAAAGGAGCTGGTCTTCTGCAGCAGGGAGTGTCCAGGGTTCTCAGGGAGGGTGACAGGGGAGTGTCAGATGTTCAGGAAGGAGAGGTGGCCCAGGGAGAAATACATGAGGGAGTGCAGGTGGGTGTCCAGACAGAGAGGGGCCACGATGAGCAGGTTCCCCAGCCCTGTCACCAGGTAGGTGAGTGAGAGGCACGGGCAGTGGGTCACCTGTGCTCTGTAGGCACAGGAAAACCCCATGAGAGGGAAGGTGGTGATGGATGCTGCTGAGATCACCCTGCTGTGGGGATTCAGGGCTCATCTCCAGGAGAGCAGGAGGAGCTAGGGACAGGCAGAAGAAGGTCAAGCACCTGTCCCTGCTGTGGGCATCACCAGCCCTCTGCTCTGCTGCACGCCAGGCTGAAGCTGTGCCACTGCCCCAGCACCCCCCACACCTTGCTCCAGAGGCCGGGGGGACACATCTGTGGGGCAGGTCGCAGGTCCCAGTCCGGGGGGTTTATCCTCGAGTCTGTCACCTGAAGGACACCAGAGAGAGCTGGGATCTCACCATTGTGGTCAGTAAGGATCCCAGGGGCGGTTACACCAGAGCAGGTGGGAGCAGCTGCTCTCTGCCCTCCAGGCTTCCTGGGCTGCAGCTGGAGCGTGGTCTGAAGATCTGGCACAATGAGACAGGTTGGACCCTGCCTGAGCAGTTGCTGCCCTTCATGGGAGGAAATTGTGTTCACACCATTTGTGAAGATACAGAAAGATCTCCTGCTGCCTCTGCCCACCACTGGCTGTGAGCACAGGTGTCCAAAAAGAAAAAAGAAAGAAAAAAATTCTTTAACGTTTACAAATAAAGAAGGTGTTCACACCTAGAAAGGGAAGGACCTCTGGGACATCACAGGAGGGCCAGAAAGGCATCTGAAGGTGACTGTGTAGTTCAAAAGGGCTTGAGGGTGGCAAGGGAAGGCAGAGACACTGGCCTGCAGGAAAAAAAGAGACTCTGAATCTAACAAGAAGGCAAGAGCTCAGGGATAAATGAGGAGGAGATGCAGAGGATTTTGAATGTGAAGCTAGAACTACCAAACCCACAGGCTGAGCAATGAGGAGATGATCAGAGATTCATGCAAGCCTGCCAGAAGCTGCTGTTCCTGACAGAGCTGTCACCAGGTCCTTCCAGAGAGAAGTGTGGGAGCATCTGCCAGGAGCAAAGAGGAGGTGGCTGCCAGGCTGAGAAGACTCCAGCACCCTTGAACAATAGTGCAGGATCCTTCCCAGGGGAACCAGGACACCCCCAGCACACTGGAGGTGTGCTCCACAACACAGAGGTTCAGGGGTGGGCACGGGTTTGTCCTGGGGCCCAGCGGGGTGGGGCAGAGAGGGAGGAGCAGCCAGCCCAAGGCTGGGTGCTGTGGCAGGGGCTGGAGCAGCCAGGACCCCCCATGGACACCCTCCTCCCCGTGCAAGGAGCCACAGCAGTGGGAGGGGAGAAGTCTCCAGGGATCTGATGCCAGGCTTTGAACCACAAAGGGAATGGAGGTCACAGAAGAAGCACATACTCTCCATGCTGGTTTGGGATGCACTGGAAGAGTAGGAGCTGGGAAAGAAGGGCATAGCCACAGAGGGAGGGGAATAGACTGGGTATAAAAGCTTCTGGGAATACAGGCAGCAAAATGCTGGTGTCTCCTCTGGCTCAGGAGAGCAGATAGTCCACAGGAGATAACACAGATGATTGTGGCCTTGTGCAAAGCTGGTTTGGAGGAACTCAAATTACTACATGGAGCCACACGTGGCAGCAGGGGCTCCCAGAGCTCAGAGAAACGGCTGGTGAGACTGGAGCAGAGACAACGGAGCACACAGGAGGGGAGGGTAAGGACAGGAGGCAAGGAGAAGGCCTTGGGGAGGAGGGAAAGGAAAGTCTGCCCAGGGAGTGCTGGGAGCCTGTCACAGATCCCCCAGCCAGACTGGGGTGAGGACAAAGCCCCAGGAGATAAATTCTCCCAGGAAGAGCAATTCTTCGGAGGGGTGGTGGTGCTATAAATCACAGCCTCATCTGTGATGGTCGTTCCAGATATCCTTGGCTATGACATCTCACGTATCTCTTCACCAGGTCACAGCATGAAGCGAGCTGATGGGTTTTTTTGTCTCTCTTCCTGAAAAATAGACTGTTTTTAGAAGAGCTATGTGAGAAAATAACTTCAGCTGGAGCAGGCATGAGTCAATGCCATTTTGCGTAAACGGGGAGATCAATAGGAGCAGATTGGTGGCTCTGAACAAGCACAAATCAGGACAAGTGAAGAGAGCTGGTTACTGCAGCTGGGCAGATTTGGGAAGTCGAGCGTGCAAACACAGAGGAGAGCTGGGATTTCATGAAAACAAAGGTGCCAAACCCAGCTCAAAACTCCCCCTGGAGCACGGGGCAGAGGCTGGGGGAGCAGGGCTTGTCCCCCAGCACCCGAGCAGCGTGTGGACACCAGGGAGGGTACTTGGGAAGGGTGGGAAGTCTGCAAGGAGAGAAAAGAGCCTGAAAAGCAGTAAGCAAAGTGTGCACTGAAAGATGAAGGAGTGCAGGGAGAGCAAAAGTTGCCTGTAGTGCTGTGAGGTTCCCACATGTCCTTCAGCTGAAGGACGAGCAGCCCCACGGTGCTCCTCAGCTCAGTGCCCTGGCACTCAGACATCACCCACCCCCGCTTTCCCAGGGGACAAGGGAGATCTGTGGCAAAGGCAGAGTGGCCAGTGACAACATGAGGGCCTGGGGACAGCAGGGGGGAGGAGAGGAGAGTCCCGGGGGTGTGCTGTGTGCCAGCAGGGCTGTGGGAGCAGAGCGTGGCTGCACGGGGCTCCAGGCAGCACCAATCCTGCTTCTGCTGCAGCAGGGGTGCAGAGCACCTGGTGGTGGGGATGTGTTCATGGGGAGAAGGGGAACCCAGCACCAGCAAGGCTTTGGAGGAAAGAAAGAGAACAAGTAGCTGGGCCCAGGAGCTGTGGGACTGGAGGGCAGTCTGCCTGGCACAGGGTGAGCCCGGGGCAGCTGTGAGTGTGGCACAGAGTGCCAGGCTGGCCGTGGGCACAGCAGGAAGGTTTCCAGTCCGTGTAGGAAAACACTGGAGCTGGGGTACCTCAGTGAGACCTTGCTGGGGGGTACCCGGGGGCTGGGGAGCCCTCTCGAGGAGGGAGCTGAGCTGGGGTGCCAGGATGGCACATGGCCAGCCCGGAGAAGCCAAGCCAAGCAGGGAGGTGGCTGTGGCACTGGGGAGTGAGCCCATTGCTTCAGCAGGGCAAGCCTGTAAGGCTGGCAGCTTAAACACAGCTCCAAAACTGGCTTTGACCCAGGCCTCATCTCCTCAGATCTAACGTACCAGGCTTTGGACAAGGAGCTGAGATCTCACATGGTGCCTTCTCAAGAGGTTTGGGGCCCTACGTGCTCACATCTGGAGGGGTTTTGGTTCCTAAATTTGTGTTTCACCACTGCAAACTTTCCCCTTTACCTAAAACAAGCCTGTTCTAAGTAAGGCAGGTGTCCACAGAGCCTTTGCATTCACTGAATGAAGCAGAGGTGGAAAACTACATGCCTGGTTCACCTGGAAGATGGCACACAGACAAACCAGCACTAGTGCCCTGGGGAGGGCACCCACCCCCAGCTCCCTTCTTATGCCCATGACTCGGGTGCATATCAAAGATCTGCTGTCCCCAGGGCACCACCACAGTCTGGGCTACCAGAAAACCAGGTCGGCTTCTCTGGCACCAGTCACCTCACTGGGAGGAGGGTGCAGGAGGGATGGGGCAGAGCAGAGCGTGTGTGCCCCCCAGCAGTGCCCTCCAGTGCCAGCCGAGGAAGGAGGAGGCATCAAAGGCGTTTGCATGACTGGAAGGCAAGTGGCATCTTCATTTTTTGGTGGCTGGGGGGGTTTGCAGCTGCATCTGCTGGCCTGGTGGTCGTTAGCTGGGTGATGAGCCAGTCATTGGAAGTGTCCGTTTGCCCGTCTGGTAATTAAATTGCGTTTGATTTGCAGCCAGATCTGAGGGAAGGGAGCTGGAGGTAGGCTCGGGAGCAGCTGATGGGCACTGCTCTGTGAGGGGCACGGGCCAGCGCCATGGGCTGGCTGGGTTTGTAGAGCTGCATTGCGGGCAGACCGGGCACCGGGAGCTCGGGCGGGACACAGGCTGTGCCCTGAGCC
>NW_008590507.1:16545-43025 GCF_000691845.1 Merops nubicus | reverse complement strand
ACAGCAGCCAGATATGAGAGCCTTAAGAAGTGTTGCTTCTCTTTTTTAAGAAAAAAACACATTTAAACATTATTTTATAGATCCAATTTTTTATTTCTTGGGTGAAGGCTTAGATTATTTTACTGTTTTAATCTGCTAAAATTCAGTCTTTCCCAAAAAGTTGGCATAGTTTTGTTTTATAGTAACTTTCCACTTTAGTTTGCGGTATCAGAAAAAAAAAATCACCCATTTCTGCATATTGGTAATACCAAAAGTGGACCTTAATTATTCTTTCTAGAAAATGTATGAATGATGATTTTGCCTTATATAAATCTTCCAGATTACAGTATTGTATGTGTACTTCATCTCCACAAATTACAGTTGAAATTGACTTGACATGAAAAAGATACAGCTGTCACACCAACTGAAATGGAGTCACTGATCTAATTACTTGCCTTTCAGTAACTCTGCCAATGTTTATTACATGAAGTTTTCCTGCTGCACTCCAGTAGAGAGATAACTACTTTCTATTTCCTTAAAATGTAAATTAAGTTCTCTCAAAGTGTGACCCTGTTCCTGCTGGATTAAGTGCTGACAATTGGGGCAGGGCCAGAGTTTTATTTTGTAGTTCTTAGGGAAGTGTAATTTCTCATAGAGTGCACCTCTAGTACACCTACCTAATGACAGGTGATGGGTCTGATCCTGCCCTGCTTATCCAGGTCAAACTCCCCTGGAGGCCCACAGGAGTTTTGTTGGAGCAGCTGTTTTGGGGGAAGATCCCACAGCATCAAGGCTAACATTTTAAAAACTGCTGGTGGTTTTGGATGCTTTGTTTTCCAGTGTGGGACATTCAGAGACCTGATTTCCAGTAAATTTTTCTTCATCTGCCCTCTGAAAATCAGGCCTGTTAAAAAGAGCTCAAGGTGAAAATGTAAAAAGATGAAGGCATCCAAAATCAGTAGGTGTTTCTTTGTTTCTTGGTCCTTTGATTCTTCTAACTACAATGAAAAGGCAGTCAGCTTTTTCATGGTGCGATATTATGAGCCTGATTCTTGTCTCACACCAGTTTTGCCTGAGTGTGGCTTCACTCACTCTAGTGGATTTAATATGGATCTGTAACTACAGAAGTGAGATTAAAAATCAGGATTTATATTTTCTGATAGTGTTAAAAACTATCAAAGATTATTTTGAAATGTCTTTGAAACTATCAGACTTTAAAAACCAATAACAGCAACAGAAAAATTTTAAAAGTTAAAAAAAGAAAGAAAGAAAACAACTAAAAGCCTCATCTCAGTCTGAGATGGTTCCTATGATATTTCTGTTCTTTCTTGGATGGTGCTTTTACTGCATTAACTGTTAGTTCAGAGCATCTGATGAAACAGAGTTCTTGCTCTGTACTCTTTTCTTTCTGTGCCAGTCAAAAAGACATTTGTTCACGGTGATGGTAATATGAGGCACACTGAAAACATACAGACAAAAAAAACATACAAAAGGTAGTTCCTGCGTTAGGTTAGTCAGCCATCATCGTGGACCTGGTCAGTGTAACTTCTCACCACTGCCCAAGTGAAAGTCAGAGAAAAACTAAGCAAGAAGACAATAGGAAAAGACAACCACATCCGTATGACACCTGCAGAAATTTTTCTGGCCTCCGTATCTGCTGCAAGTGGCCTGATGTAACAGACTTCCGTGTGCTTCTTCTGCCTCCCGTGGGGGCTTTTGGATGGGAGAAGGCTCAAACTCACCCACAGAAGCTCTGCACGTTGTCCCTTAACTCAGGCTTAGGTGGTTAAGTTTTATCAAAGAGGGGAATGGCCTCACAGTGCTGCATTGGAACAATAGCTCTGATGGCTGTTTGTGGGAAACTAGCAACTTGTGTTTTGGGTTTTTTTAGTTGGGTTGTGTGATTCTTTCTTTTTTCCCAGAAACACAAAGCATTTAGAAAACTCAACATTTCTTCAAAAGAGACCCGAGTTTTTAGGCCTAGGGTGGCCTGGTGAGGCTGTCCCCAGGCACGTGTAGGACCCCAGAGCACAGCAACGCAAAGGGTGGAGCCCTTTCCGTCTTGCCCCTACCATGTGAGTGCCACAGAAGCCAGGCACACTTTGCAATAGTTGTCTCACTCCGGGGCCTGCTCACCTCACCAGTAACAGTCAAAACCAAATCTTCCAGCCATCTCATCCTGGCCTGGCCGGTCATCTCATTGCTTGCCACCCTTTCCAGGTGTGATGCCACCTTCACAGCCACCCTGGCTTCCCAATGTCTTCCCAGACTGATCTTTTTCCCCCTGCTGCTCCTCTCCCCTGTGGACGTTTTTTTGCAAAGCCTTCTGCTTGAGAAATTTGGGGTGTCATCTTTACCCTAACTTGCTTTGTCCATGCATCTCTTCAGCCATGTGCTCCTCTATCAGATGACCTTCTGGTTCAGCACAGACTCAGCATTTTGGGGATGACTCCCTCAGCGGCCAGCTTTGGGAGATGCTTGCTGGGGCTGGAACTAGAACATGTCTGAGGCCAGTGCACCATGTAAGGCACAACATGGTGGGGAGATGGTGGCACACAAGAGTCCAGAAGTGGCCCTTTAGTGGTTAGAAGTAGAGCACAAGCCTTAAACCTTAAACCTGCCAAATACCTACTGCTGAGTACTTGTAGCTAACATTGAGTGCCTAGTAAGGCCAGTATTTTTTATGTGTTTATAAGAACTCCATGGTTAATGAGCCCAAATAGAGCCAGAAAAACTAGAGGTCTGTCTGCATAGGGTTTGTCTTTACGGGTCAAAGACAGCTCCATGTCTGAGATTGGGAAAAACACAAAATGGGAGCAAATTGGTCTGAACTCAGAGGGCCTTAGCTACGTTGGCTGAAACATGCTTACTTCAATCATCCTTCTCCACAAGGGCAGCAGCCATGCCTAGACATCAGGCTTGTCCCTTCCAGCCATTAGCCTGCAGCCAAGTTACAGGGAAATTCAGATGTGTTAGCCTAGGCTGATAAATGTAAACCATTTTTTCAGGACTGCTTAGGTCTTCGAAAGGGCTGCTTTTCCCCTTGCCCTCAGATAGGAAGCTGCCTGTGGAAATTCATGTACAATCAGGCACAAAGGAAGAGGTCTACTCTATAGTCAAGCAGAGATAGATTTTTGTAGGGATTATTGTGGGAGATTTTTTTTAATTGTTTTTAGGAAACTTCCTGTCTGTTTAACTTATGCCATCACATGTGCATTTTCAATTTCATCATGAGGGGATACAAAAAAGTAGAGTCAGAAACTGGTTCAGTGATAGCATTTTGCCACAACAAACTGCTCGCCTTAACTTTTGTAAGAAAAACAAAACCAACCTCTTTTCAGTGTATTTTTTCCTAGACTGGGAAAAAGTAATCTAAGAAACTTTTTTATATTTTGTATTTTCTAAGTTTCTATAAACTCACTTTCCGTGTTGTCCCTCATCTGCATTCAGGGACTGTTTCTTTTGGAAATCATTGCATTTTACTTCCATTCTTTCTTTTTTTTTTAACAGAAGAAAAGTACAAATCAAAAACCACAGCATTATGATTAGTGGCTAGGCAATCTCTTTCAACTACACAAATATTAATACAGAAAGAAAAGAATTACAGGGTTGTTTTCTTTTTTAAATTTCCTGTGGCTGATGTACT
This sequence comes from Merops nubicus, assembly GCF_000691845.1. NCBI lineage: Eukaryota > Metazoa > Chordata > Aves > Coraciiformes > Meropidae > Merops > Merops nubicus. The sequence goes on along the minus strand of NW_008590507.1, from coordinate 39,400 downwards.
GTATGGTATATGTTTACAGAACTCCTCTGGTCTGCCTTTGTGATGTTACCTAAATGAATGACAAAGTAGGTATGATGTGCCATTTAACAGTTTGCCTTAGCACTCTTGGGTTTCCTTCTTTTTTTTGTATCTTTCTTCTCCTTATTTTTTTTTTCCAAAAAGTGCAGGCTGTATTCCAAAGCTGTATAAACACAACATTATCTTTCAATCCCCGGCAAGAGAAGTGTGCACAAGCCCTTCTCCATGAAACATACTTCTACCGGTGCAATAGAAGACCTCAGCCCTGCAAACAAAAACACGTGCACCTAATTCTACTGTGTGTAGACCTACTTCAGTCAACAGGACTACTCACAGGAGGAATGTGTAGGTGTCTGAAAAATCAGGGCATGAACGATTAAGACAGGGTGTAGTTTGGGTGTTACTTGTGTACCTGTACCAATTTATGAACTGCTGAGTTTGCCCAGGATGGTGTCATCCTAAAGACTAACTCTGAGCATTGCTACTTCTGCTGAGAAAAACACAAAACAAAATGGTGCTTGGCATGTAATAGGATCAGGTCCTGAGTCAGCTTTGCTACCACAACAGTGGCATCCATGAGCAAATATTAAGTGGGACTTCCCTGACAGCTAATACGTTAGTCCCCTACCATTGTACCCAAGTTCACTGCTGATATTTCATGCTTAAAATTGTAGAGATACAGTAAATTAATTGGAGCAGAAAGATAGCATACAGAGTTGCTAGAGACATAAAAGGTGTTCTACCTTTTGATTTAGTCCAACATCCAGATGGCATAGTTGGAAAGTAAGTGGGGATATAATAGAAAACATAATATTTTACATTTGTGTATTTTTTTAAGGAATAAATATTTTTGTAGTGAGATACAAACCCTAAATGGAGGTTGAGTTTCTGAATATCATCCTCCCCATGACATTGAGTCTTTGAACTTTTTCATATGTTTATGACAATGCCCAGCATCTTGGGATCTTTTCTAGACCTAACCACAATTTTTGCCGGGAAGCAGGACCACAACTTTAAAGAGTAAAGTTAGAAGAACAGAATCCAATATACCTGCTATGAACACAGCCAAATAAGTAAATTTATTTCACATAAAAAGGTGGACCTAAGCTTTCTATAGCTAGACAAACTTCTTTATCTAGTAAGCCAACATGGTAGGCAATAGCTACCTACTTTCAGTAGAGAGGTATGGCTGAATAGGAGACCTATTTGTTTTTTCACTTTGACATAATTTATCCAACAGTAGATTTCAAAATGAGAGAGATGGTGCCACTGGAAAGAGTAGAACAAAATCATTTAGACAAAGTAGAGGATTTACCCACAGGCTGAGGCATGCCTTTTTTTTTTTTTTTTTTCCCCTAAATTCACTCAGTTTCTACAAGTTACTTCTGTCTATTAGAAAGTTTAGGGTTTGCTCAGATTATGTTTCATGAGCCTTCTGGGCAGCAAGAGTCAGCTTTAGTTCTGAGCTTAAACAGACTATGACAATATCAAACAAAGATGTGGACTGTAATATTTATATGTAAAAGAGTAAGTTGTATAAAATGGCTGAATTTATCAAGTTTAGAATATAAATGGATTGTCATCTAGTCCAAAGACAATATAAATCCAACTTGTAATATAAACTTATAATAATAACTTTGCTTGTAAATAATGACAAGGGTGCATGAAGTTCTTAAAAGTGTCCCACTTGTATTTAAAATCAAAGCATTATAAAACTGAGCCCTTTTCCTCATGGGTTCAAAGGATCTTGCAAAATCTATAGCTTTTTTTTCTGTGTTGGTTCCACCTAGGCTGTTCAGTGGATTAAATTACGTCACTTTTCTTAAGGGCAAACTTGTGAAGTGTTCTGAGCCCCTTCTTCTAGTTTGCAAAAGCTTCTCTTATTTTGATTTTTTTTCTTTTTTTTTTGCTGTTACTGTATTGCGAAGCTTTCCTGCAACTGTTTCCCACATTCTTCTCAAAGGAGGATTTAGGAGCTTGTTTTAAGAATTAATCTACTTCAAAATTTGAAAAAAAAAAAAAAGTCACCTTAATATTTTTCTTTTTAGAATTCGCTAAGTAACTCAAGTCCACCAGTTTGTACATTTTTAACTTGCATTGGTATGTTAGTGATTCATACCTGAATTTAGACCTTACGTAGCTATTCAGTAGGCCTATAAGACCTAAGGACTTGCCAATGAGCATAAAATTAAGCACTTAAGCAGCCCTTTTTAGTTTAATGGGATGACACAGACGAGTGAAATTTAAGCACATGCAGAAATGCTTATAAGGTCTGGTCTTTAAAGAGTATGTGATAAGGAGGGCTTATGCTGCTTTAACTGTGTTTTCGCATTTCTTTAATTAGATGGATTTTTAAATGGTGTTGCAAAACTGGTGCACTTTTCTGCAGAGAAGGGTTTAGAGCATAGTCTGCTTGCTGACTGTGCTTGAAAGTAGACAAATATACTCTAGGAACTCTGAAAAACCCCATTACCTGAAGAGAATAATTTCTTAGCTGCACACAGAAACAACATGAAAGAGCCACTGTAAGTTTTTCTTCCAAATTTTGCCCTCTGCACACCTCTGCTCCAGACTCTGCCTGTCCCCTGTCTCTATACTTCCTCTCATTCTGGACACCATGGTTCAGCTGCTCCTTCTGTCTCTTCTCTCTGCTTCCCCTTTTGTAGTCTCCTGTGAGCCAAGATAGAGGGAAGAAAAGAGAGACTTGAGTTAAAAAAGGTCACCTCAGGCCTGTTGCCATGAGTCACGAGTCAAAAGAAATTAGAGTATCCTGTCCTCAGCATCTGGACATCTTCCTGCATTTTCCTAGTTTCCCAGAGGGCAGATTTGGAGAAGGAATCTCCCTAGCTATACATCTGGAATCACATGACTTGCCCAAACAGGGGATTCCACTAAAATCTACCATTCTCATAGATCTGCTGCCTGTCTTCCCATTCCTGGGGCAATGCCCCATGCCCTGTCCCCAGCCCATATAAGCTGGATATGCCCAAGTGCATAAAATACCAGCACTCAGAAGCCACTTATAGGAGCAAAAGTTAAGCCCCCCTCGAAATGTCAGGTTGCTACTGGCAGGGTGAAGGAGCCAGGAGAAAATGTGAACTTCCTCACAGACTGATCCAGCATGCAAAGGCATTCTCAGTAAAATTCGCTGCCAAGAAGCTAGTGGTATCCCTCCAAGATAACGTGCTAGTCAGAGAGAGGCAAATTCAAAAATGAAGACAGTTTTGTGCAACCACATAAAGTCCCAACTGAACGTGGTTTTTAAGCTCCACTGTCTTAAGCGCTTGCTTGAAGTGTAACACATGCATAAGCACTGTGTTGGTTAGGGGTAGCCTAGAGGACATTTAAAGATCAGATCTATGATTAAGGTGTGTTATCGTTTATGGGCTCAAATTTTGTCCCTGTTATTTTGCAAATATGGATATAGGCACTGCTTAGGGGCAGGTACAGGAGGTAAAACCATCTGAAAGCTTTTTTTACTTTTCCAGTGGCCACTGAATATGAGTGCAGCAAAGGTAGCCAGGCAAGAGCAGGTCAGGAAAAAGGCAAAGAATGCATTTCTGAAAGTTTCCTGCCCCTCTCAATTGTGTTCGTAGATGAAGGATGACTCTTTATAGGGGTTCAAGAAAATGTTGTGTAAAATGCAGCTTTTATGGTGAATGTAGGTTGTGGTTGAGATTTTTTTTAAGCTTTAGTCTCCCACTTCTTCGTGAGCTAATGTAAATAAAATCCCATTTTGTTGGGGAAAAACTGCTGTGCTAACACTGGATTAGAATTGCTGGGGATAGCTGCTGTACTTTGTAACCTAAAGTGTACTTTTTTGACTGTTATGTTTTTTTCTTCAGATTAAAAAAAATGATTAAAAACAAAAAAAAAAACAAAAATAAAAAAACCAAGAACACTGCCAGCAACAGAACAAACAACACGGCCAGCAACAGCCATGCTGTAACTGTGGCTTCTTTCTTTTTTTTTTTTTTCCCTCTGTACAGTATTACTAGTAAATAAATCTGCCTTTTCACTGCGCCTACTTCTGTGTCTTTTTACTGTGTTTCTCTCTAACTACCGCTCTTGGAAGATGCTCTGTGATGCCAAGGATGTACTGCACTGGAGCTGCCTCTCTCACTGAAGGAATTAAAGTACTAACTCCACAGTTGTTTTATTTTTTTCCTTTCTTCCACTTCTGTGCCCTGCTGCTCTAACTGTTCTTTTTATTAGATGCTTCAACACATATTAACTCATCACACCTCTTACTGTCTCATTTCTCTTTTCCCTTTACTTCTCATGTGATACTTTGCCAATTATATCAAGAACCCTACTGCTCTAGATTCACATGGCATCTTTTCATATTTGCAGAAGATAAAGGATTTGCTTTGGTCAGCAAGGCAGTATGTCTTGGGTCAGCTTTTTTCCTAACAGAGGAATTTATTACATATGGCATGTATCATTCCCAAGAAGTATCACTAAAGAATTTAAGAACCACCAAAATAAACAGCGTGCAGTTTTCTTCCAGGTCTTATAACAGACAGTGTCTCTGTATTTCAGACTGGAAGAATTTTGCTGTATTCTGACTTGAAGGGGAAAAACAAACAAACAAACAAACAAAAACCTTGTGTAGTTTTTTTTTTTCCCAAGATATTATATTCCCCTGAGCTTAGAATAGCAGTAGATGGGTAACATAGTCAGGCATCATAACCCTCCTTCTCAGAAATTTAAAAATTCAGTTTAAACTCAGCCATTTAAGAAATGAACCATAAATTGCATATCGCTATGTATGTACCCTCCCTCTTCTCCTTTCACCCAGCAGCCATACAGATGAATGTATATGCTCACACACATATGTATTTGAGCCTGTGCAATATGGTACTTGTTAACGTCACAGAAAAGAAAATGGCCCTGTGTCCTGCTTTACTGCTTTATAATTTAGTCGTGGAATTTTTGCAGTAGGTTGAGCTTCAGCTTGATTTTTTTCCTACTTGCATTTGAGTGACAGCCAATTTTGTCTGTCCCAAAAAATTCTCTGAATGACTGGAGAATTCATATGTTTCTGTCCCCAAAGGGATACAACTGATTTAGCTGAGAGAAGGGATCATAACTATTTTAATTTCTTTGGTTTTGTAAAGACTTTCCTAATTCAGAAGGTGTGTTAACATGGCAGAAAGAAGGATCATGACCCTGAGTTAGCAGAAGTGCTTGTGTGAAGACCATGAAATGACAAGGGCATTATCATGTGTGACTAACTAATTTAGTGCTTGGACATGTAAAGTACATAATCCATTTGTTGGTGCATACCACTGGCCTGTGACAAACTCTTATTTTCATTCCACCTCATTTTATTGTATAGCCAAGAGTTTTCAGCTGAACACTCCTCCACTGCAAAAAACTGGGTCAACCAAGAAAACACCGAAACCAGGCTAGACAATTTTGATATTGCAGTTGCCACTGAAGTTTCAGAAACAAAATATTTCCACACATTTATCTTTTTTTAATCTCTAAGAAAAAAGTGAAAAAAGTGGTTTGCCTTTTTTCCGTTCTCTTAGCATGTAGGAAGAGGAAAATTCTTACCATCTGATGAGATAGCATGGCAGTCCCCTGCAACAGATTCTGGAGTGGTTTCCTGGAGGTGAATGACTTAACAGAGTAAGGGCGTATCTATTACATGAGAGGCCAGTCCTGTTGGATTTTGGGTCTTTTCCCTTTATTTTAATAGTTCTATAGCCTTCTGATAACAGAACAAAGATAGGTGCTTACTCTGAAAGTCCAACACTTGAGATGTTTCAGTAGTTTGTTGGAGGGTAGAAGTGAAATAACTCATTTTCTGACAGCCTCTTACTTTCTTGAAGGACCCTTGCAACCTATCCATGATCTCTCAAAACCCATATCAACTCAGCAACACTTTTTGCTTCATGCTATGATATTTTTGAGGTTACAGGAAGAACCCTTTAAGGCTAATAACTGTAGGAATCAATAATAAAAATAATAAAAATAAGAAATTAATAACATTTTTTTCTGTCTCAACACCTCCATTTTCATTCCCCATCTGCTGCAAAATGTCTGCAGAGTCATATATGAATCTTCTGTAACCACTCGTGGGAGAAACACAGGACGGCCCCTGCAGGAGTTTACAAAAGCACAGAATATGGCACAGCTGTGCAAAACATCATCCACTTTTACCTGTGACAGAGAAACTACCTACTTCATTGTCATAAGTTGTATAGTTGACAGCAACCATCTTCTCAGATGAGACAAGGAAGGAGATACTTGCGTAGAAGTTGAGTTTGCTACATCAGATTTGGAGGAGGGGAGTTCCCAGCACATAACTCAAAGAATAATGGAAATAATCAGCTGGTAGAGAGAGAAATTGGATCACTCCAGATCTGGGGCAAGGTGGAGTTGTGTTGCTGCACAGGCTCTGGCCTACAAACCTAGGGACTCAGTTGCCTCAGAAAGAAGGGAATTGGCTCCTGTTTTTAATACACAGCAGCTCCTCCCAGTGTAAGTAAGCAAGCTCTCTGGACTCACTGAGCAATAATAAAGGTGCTGGTCCAGGTCCTGGGAAACACTATTTTCAATTGCTGCTGCTGCTGCTCCATGTGGTTCAGCATGACCTCACTTTTGTCCCTCATCTCCAGATCTGCGAAGGTATGTAGAGACAACATTATCCCTTTGTTTTAAATGAGAAGTATAGGTACCTATATATTTCTGTGGGTCCAAGTTTTTTTTGTGTTTTACCACTGTAATTTAGGATAATTGGCACTACCCTGCCTCGTGGGACTGTGGTGATGCATCAGTTAGTGTCTGTCACAAGACTGGGGCATATTCTGGCTACACAGCACCACAAAACTTCTTCTCACTGTTACAGTTTTTGGATAGCTTCTGCCTGTAACGACACTGCCAAACCAGAAAAAAAAAAAAAAGCTATAATGCAATCAAGCCCAGCCATTCACAGCAGTCAGGCATTTGCTGGGAATAATGGCTTTGCCATGATTTAGGAAAAAAAGCTGTAGTTGTAGCATGTGTGGTTGCTTGTAGGTGGAAGAACAAAAGGGATAAGAACAGGTGGAGGGAAAAAACGAGACAAATGCAAAAATGGGTCAGTTTCTCAGACATGACAAATCAGTTCAGCTTCCTTTTTGAGTATTTCCATGGTGTATAATGTATCATTAGCTACAGATTCCCTCTGGCTATAGATGAGTCTGCTCCAGCACTGACAGCAACATGGCAGCTTTTGGGGGCAGGGGGGAATTGGTTAAGCTAATTAGCCCTGCTGAGGAAGAGGCTATCTATTCACTTGAGCGTAAGCCCGTGCTAAAATTAATGGACTGCTCTTTAGCCAGTGTAGTTACCTCTAGACAGTGTTGGATTGTGGTTTGTAAGCATTGAAAGGAAGGATATGGCTTAGTACCAGCAGAAGCTCTTGATCATTATAAATCACTGGAGTGTGGTACATATACTGTTCAATTTAAAGCAAATGAGATTACTTAACCCTGAGAATTTTTAAAATAGATTGTTGTGCTGCTCAGTTTTTGTTACTTGAGGTTTCTTCTTAACACACTACACTAAACTATAGAAGCACCTTTATCACTAGAGAAACAGGGATTCACAGACAAATTGGTGGGGCGACAGAATAAATGACTTCTTCTGCTGACCAATTAAGGCAATTTTGTATTGTTAGATATGGTTACGTTATCAGGGAGATGGGGCAAAGTGATGTAGCTATTTAAATACCATGTGCAGTTGCACACTGTGAGCAGGGCTGACATCTGGAAGTTCTCCAGTGCTGCTATTTCAGTCTGAATTTTTTGTTACAGAGGCTGGAGGTCATCACAGGGTTAGTAAATTGGGAGAGTTAACTAAGATAGATAGTTTCTACTTACACCAGCTTGAGAAGAGAAGAAAACAGCCCTTAACATGAGATAGGCCATTTACAGTTTTGCTGCTGCAACTTGTGCTGCAAATATACTGCTATTTGGGGTCCTTTTTGAATCCCCAGGATCAGGACCTTACACACCAAGCCAGCCTGGTGAACTCAGAGTGCCTGTGTGGACATTTACCACAAAACACTAGAAATAAGATATTGAAATTAGTTTGAAAAATGCTCTCTGGTGCAATAATATTTTTTTAATATAGGTCTCTGAGTGTCAGAGGGACTGCAGGCTGTCAATAACTAGTCCCAGAAAGAGAAAATCAGGAAGGGAGGCACAGACTCTGATGCAGATACCAAAGACAGCATGCTCAGCATACTCTGAAGAGATGTCTATCACTGGCAGCACTGCAGAAGAAATTATTTTGTCTTTTATAAGGAAAATGTGGCACACAAGCAAGATATTCTCTTTGGAAAGGACTCTGCTGTGGGCAGAACTTCTAATAACAAATCTGCTTACAGCAGAAAGAGCCAAATGGGGGTCAAGGTTTCAGTATGCTGCCTGAGGTTCCTGATACTTGCCGATATTACCCACTATGAAAGCACTTGACTACCCTACAAGTTCCAGCCTTAATTTTCCTCTTATCTGTTCAGTCATTTTCAACTATGTACAATTATGTTAAGAAAAGTTTGGTCAGAAGAGTTTATAGAAAAGCTAATAACTTTTTTCCAATAATAAGCAGTTAGGTTTGTGAATTACGGTGATAGAGGTTACTGAAAGACGTGTTTTTCAATTGGGGGGGGGGGAAATGTCCAGTGAAAAATAAAGGATACTTCCAGAGAACAGACTTGTAAAAGATAACTTGAATAAAAATGCAGCCTTTCTACTAGTCTTCAAATCCCTGGGAATGGCAGTTGCATTAGCAGAAAAGAACCAGCAATGTGCTTGAATTTTAGTAACATGGAGAGCCAAATTTACTTCCATGCATCTGTTTATAACATCCCCTTTCATAAAACACTTCCTCACAAAGCCCCAGATAACTAGGAACAGCAGAATTGTTCCCCAGATGAGCCACCTTATAAAGCAAACACCATTTTTGGAGAACAGGATTATTAAACAATAGCAGGCAGAGAGCAAAATGATGATGAAATGCAGTTAGGTGCTTCAAATGAACTGATCTATCTTGAACTGTAATCATAAAAGTCTTGCTTTCTGTGTAATTAACAGTTTTTCTTCCAAGACCTCTGTTTTACAGAGATACCTTCCTTGGCCTTCCACTGCTGGTAGGCTTGGAAGGCAACCATGTATGGTCCCAGGATGCTGCTGAGCAGAGAAGGGAAGGAGGCAAAATTACTGCTGCATGCTCTTCCATCTGAAGAGGGCTGAGAACACTGTCACCGTTAGAACAGAGTAAATAACACTGTTTTGATTCACTGGTGAAAATGAACATTCAAAAGCAGAGCAGGAGTTTACCATGCTAAATCTGAACTGAAACTTTCAAACTGATCAGTTGTTTAAAAACAAACCTTCTTTTTTTTTTTCCCCCGAAATCAGAAGTTTCAATGTCAACTGTAGGCATTTCCAAAAACAAACAAACAAACAAACAAACAAAACAAAACAAATCAGCAAATTAAAACCCAGAAAACACACACAGAGAGAGTATCTAATTTGGAATACATCAACAGTATTGGTTTGACATCACCAGAACACTGCCTTCAACTTTCTCTATCCAAAATTATTATTACTGGAATTGAATGTGATTTCATTCCCTCAGAGCTCATTTTTTCCAGAACCTTTGCTGTTGAGACTGAAGGGAAAAATGCACATGGCTCCAGCCTGCACAGCACTCGTAGCTGAAGCCCAGAGGGCTGACACTAGGATTACAAGTCAAGTGTGTGCAATAATGAAGAGCTAGCCATGGGCAACAGACCCACAGTTGTACATTGTCAGTACTGGACAATGCTCCTTTCTCTCTGACTGTGGCCAGCTCTCTTGATTTTCCCTTCCCTCCTGCCTGCTGCCTTTTTTCCTCCAGCTATACATACATTTGCACAGCACTCCTTTGAGCGCTGTGAGGAAGAGAGCACTCTCATCCTCTTTGATGCTACCACCAGAAAGGAAGATTCTTTGTTAACATCCACTGCCATAGGTATGAAGACTAGCATGCTCTTCAACAGATGCTAAAGCTTCCCAAGAACAAACCACCAATGGGAAGTGATTGCTATTACTAGACCAATCCTCCCCTTGACACAAATCGCTCTTCCAGTGCCATGTGTCATCATGAAAAACCCAGGCAACACTGATGTCTATAGGAAAAAGGACTTCAAGCCAGATGTAATGACTGATCCTAAAACAAACTTTCCTTTTCTCACTTCCACCACATAAAGTAAGAAAAATCTCAGAGTGCATGATAGAAGTTGAGGCAAAAATATAAGTTGTTTGTGCCAAAATTATCTCAGTTAAACCATGTCTTGCAGATGGCCTAGCCCTCCAGAGAGGCCTCAGAGGTGAGAAGCAATCAGAGAGATATTCTCCAGAGAGAAGAACACAGCCTTAAAGCCAGAAACTCTTCTGATCTGGTCACTGCTCAGAGGCACTGGTCTCTGCATCACTTACTCAAGTCACCTAAGCTCTCTCCCTCAACATAACTGCTATTTTTTCAGGTGAAGACACTGTGCAGCTTGTAATAGCAATGTGAATGTTGTTTAGTGTTTATAGGGACTATCTCCAGTAGAGTGTAGTACAGTTCTGGTGGCTTCTAACTGTTTCAGTATGAATAATTAACATTGCATATAACAGAGTTACCAAGTCAGAGTTGCTAGTTCTGTTCAATTAATTTTGTCCTTGAGGTGAAATTGTCTCTTAAATAAAATCTGTGTGTTTTGGTAGAGGCAAAGTGGCAGACTCTGGTGCTGTGTACGTGTTGATTATACTGCAAGACAATAAAAGGCCCCTGTGTTGATTAGCTGTATGAAGAGGATAGATTAGAAAATGCCCCTGGTGCTGTCATAGAACCCAATTCCTTCTCCAGTGAGTCAAAGTGTCATCAATACCCCTTAGCAGATGGTAAGATGGGTGACCTTTTTTTAGTTCAACACACTTACGTTCCTGCTCTGGCTCTTGCAATGGGGCTCAGCAAAGACAAGTGCGTGCCTAGCTGGGCAAGGCATGACAGACGTCTCTCAGCTCATCTGAGTTGAAGGCAAGTCAGTCAAGGAGAAAATGGACCTACTGGTAGAAGGAGGTCCTGTGACAGGAGAAAATGGGCAATTTTTGTAGCTTTTTTTTCAGTCTGCAAGAGATAGGGAGGTATTAGGCAGTACAAGAAATTGGAGATGGTCAGAAAGCTGATTCTTCACAGCACTAATGCTGAACATGGAGGCTGGGCTCCAGCCTGCTTGGCAGATCTATCAGGGAGACCTCATGCCATTTACAAATCAGGGTCTTTCTTCTCTCAGGGCAATCAACAAATCGTCTAGTGTGCAATAAACAAAAAGTCAACAGGCAAAAGAACATTTGGGTAAAACACTGGAAAGCTTGCTTTTGATAATTTTTTGGTTTGTACCACAGTATATTGCAAGCCTTCCCTAGGTCAGAACTACCACAGCCCAAACAGGGGTCTGCTGTCCCTGTAATTTAGAGAGGAGAATAGGCCATGAAGATCAGGAGCCAAGCCAATGCCAAATTTCAGGGCTAAGGCAAAGCATGGGTTTTGCACAAAAGTGAGAGACAGATATGATTTAGAGCTGGACCTAGATCCAGGCTTCCCCAGAAAAATGGGTGAGCCAGCATCTGTGGTTTGGTATGGATTCCTTGGTGTTCTTTGTGCAGAGCTGTGCTGTACAGAAAACATTATGTCCAAATCATACCCACTATCAACCATTAAATGGTAATAAAGACCTGTAGACAAAAGTGAAGTGCCTCCATAACATTGATTTCAAACACAGAACACCCAAAACCATTCTAGACAAATTCCCAGACCCAAGTGTAAAAGGTCAGCTTCAGTCAGAATAACAGTGATAGCGTTCAGGTCTCCAGATGTGAACTTCCCTCTCATTTGCTGTTTGGGTTTAAAAATAGTCTTTCTGTGGAAATTGTATCAGGACGAGCCTTTGCCAGTTTTGTCTTGAAGGCTTCAATCTATCTCAAAGATTGCATTACCTTTATGACAGACTCAAAACTGCTGAGCTTGGCCACAGAACTCATAGTTGTAAATAGTTTTCTACTTACAGAAATTCTGACTTGTGTGTTTTCATGTACATGCAGGCAAATTCTCCCTCTCCTAACACAACAAATACAGTTTTGAGTTTATGAAAAAATATTCAGTATTCATTCTAAACAGTGTATCCTTTTCTCAGTATTTGCCTTTTGGTTTTTCAAATTCATCCAATGCCAAGCTCACTTGAGACAGGAGTAATTTTTTTTTTTTTTTTTTTTCTGTTGGCAATATATCACAAGTATCCCAGAATGTGGCAAGAGCAGGGCAAAGGTGGAAAAGTTCTTATGTCAAAAAGCTGCCCTTAGACCCTACATCTTACAAAGTCTGGTAAATTTTCATCTGTGCAGTACTGCCCCCTCTGGAAGCAGCAGCTGAAGTCCTGGCTCCACTGCAGTCAATGGGACCCTTGTTTCCCATTTCTTGGGGCCAGGATACATAATGAATCTCTGTGTGTAAATCTTTACAGGCCTGGATCTTAAAAATTTTACATGGAAGTACTACTTTACATAAGCTATAAATTTAAATCAATATACTAGCTAGTTCAAAAACATGCTTTCCATGCAGAGAGATTAAGTTTAAAAGAACCATCTATTCTGCTGCCATAGAGTCCTGAATATCCTGTAAAGCTTCCCAATGTAAAAAAGCATTTATAATTCTATGAATACAGTCAGTGTCGTGTATCACTTTCCTCTAGTAAAGGGAAAGTCTGGACATGAAGTATCTATGAAAAATATATTTTAAAAAAAGAACTTCCAGCACAACCATGAGGGATTACCTAGTGAAGTTATGCAGAAAACTTTGACATTCGTTTACTTCTTAAAACTTGGGCTATATAGACTTTACCCTGTGTGACTCATTAACATAGTTTAAAGATTTTGCAGTGACATCTGTATATGTCCAGTGTGGAGATGAGCAATCGCAAATTCCAAAGCTTCTGAAAATACAAACTGTCTAAAGAAGAGTTAGGATGACATTTGGATTAGCTCTTATTACAAATAAAGCTATGTGGTTTAGTAGAAGTTCTTCTTTTAGTGTTCCCCTTTTTCCTTTCTGTTTGAACCAAAACTGCCATTTGTATGGTACTGTGAATTAACATATCAGTTAGCTAGAGGGAAACATAGTCTGGACTGAAATATATATAGATCTTATGTTAAACAAGATTAACATCTAGCAAAATGGATGGGGAATGAGGGCGTGGTGTATTAGACATATCTGTTGATAGAAGTGAAGATGAGGCGTTACAAGGTAAATAAAAACATCAAAACTGTTCTCAGAAACTGATTAATCAAAAACTAATAGTGTCATGGAAGTGACTACATATTAGAAATAATATTTGTTTTCAGGAGACTGAAACTTTTGTTTTCAGATAAAGTAATAAACCCAGGTTGTTTACACATATGAGCCTTGGCTTGGCAGCTGATACAGTATAAAGTTAGAACTTCTTCAAAAATCATTAATCAAGAATTAATTTGATGACAATACAATTAATAGCAAAGTGACAGCATCTTGCATTACAGCATGCGTGCCTTCTGCAGCTGGCTTGGTACACTTGATGTTACTAAAGTACCAGAGAACCTGAGTATTTGTGGAATACCCCTCATTATTTCCAGTCAGTAAATGAAGAAATAAATGGAGGTGTCCTTTAACAACTGAAGTACAAAAGATGCTTTAAGCTATGTTTTAACATTTAATGGGTGTTTTAAGACAAGACAAAGTTACTACATAAGTGTAAGGTACGTGGATTCCCTCCATAAGAGTTAATGCCTCATGACCATTTTGTGGGATAGGAGTTGGGGTACTTTAAAATGTACTTCAAATCACTCTTATTACTCTTGAACATTTCCACTAAAATTATTAATGTTCTAAAGTTTTTCTTAGGATCAGAAGGAATATGAACAGGATTAAGTTCCTGTGATCCTACAATACAGTTTGCTGGTAAAAATCTCCTAAGAAAGCATAAAATAATTCAATTTCTTGGCCCTGAAAGACTCAAAGAATGACAACACGGTATGTAAAGATAATAGATACCTGTCTCCAGAGACAAGCATATTAGGACATCCTATCTGGGTCCTGCTGCGATTAGCGCTTGAAATTCTGCTGTCTCTGACTGAGGCTGCTTTTGGTATCTTTTTGATGAAAATTTAACAGCTACAGTGCATAAAAGCCATCCTTATGATGTTGTCAGTTTTAAGTTCCTCAACCCAGTGTGTGGGTATAGCAGAGCTTCTTCACTCAGCCCCAGACAGCGCCGTGTCTGAGCACTTCACAGTCTTCAATGCAGAGAAATTTCATAGCATCCCATTAAGGCAGAGAAGTGTTATCTTTGTTATATGAAAAATTAGGAACTGAGGCGGAAGGATATTAAGTGACTGCCAACAATGTGGGAGCCCAGCAAGTTCCTCAGAAATAAATATTCTCTGGTGCTGATGTGGCTCATCACTGTTAACTACACATGCACGTTTCATCTGTATGGAGGACAAGTCACAAACAGAAAAACTACCAGGCAGGTAACTCTGCTTCTCAGCTGCAGGGAGCCCCACACAGATAAATGTTTCCATGTTAACAAACCAATTGACAACCTGTACACCCATAGTATGCTTCTGTGCCCAGTGTTGGAACAATCACAGACCCAAAACCTCATGTATATACAATTACCTTCCATCAGCTAGCACTCTGCCTAGCAATGACCTAGCAACCATCATGAGAAAAGCATCTGCTGCCTCCTAAGTGTGCAGCGTTGGCACTGGAAGCTGTTACACAGAGAGGCAGGTTCTCTCTGTTTTATAGATCACGCTGTTTTTCAGAGTAGGCTTACACAGAGGCAAAGAAAGATTTCCTGCTATTTCTTTATGGATGTCTTTGTGCTGGTGCACTGATACAGGAAGGGAAATGCCATGGCATTACACAGCAGAAGCATGACTATTCCCATTAGAGAGGCATCTTTTACTTCTTCCTTGTTCAAGCAGCATTCTGATAATGATTTTGGAGGGCAGAGAAAACACAAGAAAACAAATGCTATGTGTGTAGGTTCTATTTTTATTTTCTTTTTCAATTTTCTGCAATATGTTGATAACTCAGTCTCAACTAACATACAGTTTTCCAATGAGGACTAGCCAAGTCACTGATTTTCAGTGGGAGTGCCCTGACAGAGGCCGGCAGGGTAATCGATATGCCTTAAGCCACAGAAGGCCAGGATGTCATTAAACAGCAGCAAATGCAAAATGCCATTTTACCAGGGTAAGATCTACTTCTTGTTTTATAGCCAGAATAAACCAACAAATTACAAACGAGAAGACAAACACTGATCCATAAAAAAGGAAAAGGTGAGCAGCCTACCACATGTACTAAAAAAGAAGACTCTTTGGTGACCCTTCAGTGTCCCTGCGTTGTTTCTCTGATCCCAGATAGCTGAAGGCACTAAGACGGAAGGGAAAATCAGAAATGGTGAAAGGCTAGCTTCCAGTGCTCATTCTCCAAATGTTTGTTTAGAGAATGAACACACTTCCCATTATAATTCTAAGCAGAGTTGGGCACCCAGCAGCGACTCTTGTAGAAACTGAAAAATCAGAGACCTAGCTCACATAAAAGGAGCAAGGATTCATAGCCCCATTTCAATTAGGTTGCACTAAACAAGCCTCTGCCTATGCCTCCATCTGTTTATTTTCATTATGTATACACAAAAGCCTTAGGCCAGACACTGTCTTTCAACTGTATTTGCATTATGCAGGAAAAGTCTCTGCTCATAAAGTCTATTAGTTTTTCAAGTGTAGCCTTTAGGGTAGCACTGAAAATTTTATAGGACCATCCTTATTTTCCAAACAAACAAAAAAATCCTATCTGAATTCAACAATTCACTTCTTTCTGCTAAACACAGGGAAGCAAATTCAGCCCTGATGTTAACATGTGAACGTCTCATTGACTTCAGCGGTCATTCAGTTTAGCTATATCAAATCTGAATTAGGCCTTGAGTCTCAAACGGTCTTGTCTGTTCTTGCCATCTGTCTGTCTTTGCTAACCTAATTCCTTATTAAAATAGGGTGTCTGCAGTGAATGTGAACCTACTCTGCCGATCCTTTCTCTGCAACAAACTGCTAGAGGCTAAAATTCTTGAAAGTTATAAATACTTTGACTGGCTCTGCTTCTGGATACTCTGTGAGGTTCTTTTAAGGTGGCCTGAAATTCAGACTGTGAATGTTTAAATTCCTGAGTGTTCAATTCCTATGCAGTCATAGCTTAGACATTAAAAATTAAGCTGTGTAGCAAATTATAGTTTATAAAATACACAGATTCATTGTCTGTCCTCCTTAGAGATTTCTGAACTGGTGGTGCTAAACATTGTAGTTCCCATACCATGTAGATGATGATGATGATGGTATACAGAAAGAAAAAAAGAAAAAAAGAAAAAGCGGAGGGGAGGGGAAAGAAAAACAAAAACACAGAGATAAATGTCTCCATGTTAACAACCCAACTGACAACAGATCCAGAAAATGTATTAAAGGGATAAGGCAAAGATGTATCCAATGACATCCCTAATCTAGTGATCCTGAAGGAAGAACAGCAGAAGGTTTGAAGATACAGGCTAGATGCAGGCATTCACAACTCTCTATTGCAAAGCTAAAACTGTCAGTTTTGCTTGACAGAAGATGGCATTAATGAAGCCTTGTCACTGTCTTCTGTTGTGATGTGTAATGTGCCAGGTATGAAAGAACCCACCTCAGCCCTGCATTTGTACTAGACACACAGGCTAGTGCAAATCCTGTAAATTCTGCAACAGTAGAGTAAGATGCTTCATATAGAGAGAGCTGCTGAGGGTCAAGTCATCTGGTTGTCATTTAAAGCAAACAAACAAAACCACAAAAAAACCCACACCTCTCATCTATTAATTATGTCTCCACAATTTCATGTTCCAGGAAAGACTTTTCATGAAAGCACAGTGGCTGTTTCAAAAAGAGGCTTTCTAATACATTTTTAATTTCTAGAAAATTCACAAGAAACTTAGCTTGCTGGGTTTCAACAGGAAATGTTAAAATGTGCAGCCTGATATCTGGGAGTTTACTCTCTTAAATCTTTTGAAATTTCCTGATCTTTGTTTGCTTTCAGAGCTGGAATCCCTCTACAGAGCAGGCTACCTCTTTAAAATGTTGCAGTTTAAAGTCTTGTAAAAGTAAGTAATAACTCTAGCAGAGAAGCAAGAAGTATTTGAGTTACAGGTGATATGAAAGTTAACCGAAGCTGTGGTGTAATTTTATGCTTTCTACATACTCTGTTCCATGAGCTTATTGTCCAGATGAGACCTGTGCAAAAGTGTTTGGTCGTACCCTGGTACAGGCTTCACACCACTTTGTCTCGAAAGGGTATCTAATACTCTTAGGATGACACTTTACTGAATTAACACTCCTCCCTGTTCATGCTAAGGAGTGGAAGGAACCAAAGAAATAGGTAAATGGAGATGTACATATGCTGGAAAAGCTGCATCTTAAAAGCAGGTCAGTTTTGTTTATCGCAGCTTTAGTATGCCCCTAGCAAGGCTCAGGGCTCAAGCTCTGCAAAAGCTTCCCCATCGCACATACTGTCCATGCATCAGCTCCCACTTCGGTGTAGCCCACACGGCTGGACTGCCTCATCAGCCAAGGAAATCTGTCACATCATGGGACAGCCTTGCATGTGAGTTCTGCTCCAGCAGGTAAGGAGGGTGCTGTAAAATGAAATCACAAGGCTCTGAAAACTTGAATGCAAGCATAGCTTGCATAGCTACCAAAGGAGAAGAATCAGCCTTAGCTGTTCTTTGATGCACTGTGGAATGCAAGTGCTTAAAGACCTTCAATGCCTCAGGAATGTTTTTCATTTCAAATTTAGACAATGCACATCATGGGACAAATAAACAGCTGAGAGAGAACTGAGCTGATAATTTCCACAGGTCTGCAGAAGTCAAGCAGCATTTTCATATTGACTTTGGATTGTGCCGTAGCTATTTGTTCTACACTTGAAGAGCCATGTTTAGCATACCACCGACCCAAGAGTCAGAGGTTCTGCACTGCATCAGCAGGACATGCTTTAAGGAGTACACGTTGTGACTTTGAAGAACTGGAAAAGGATAAAGCCAGGATTTGTCCCCTTTAGAAATACATGGTTGGCCTGTGCTCATTTAGGAAACACAGAGAGAAAGCATCTCTTTAATCTCCCATCAGGTTATTAATGTGGAGGTTTGGTGGGATTCGCAGCCATCTTTACATGTGTCCTCAAAGTGTGGGACAGCCTGCAAAGTTATATGCAGTTAGCTCATCTCTGTGCAGCAGGACCCAAAAAGTACTCATGAAATGTAGTTTGTTATACTTCTCATTATGCTCTAAGTATTTGCTGGAGGGCGATGGTTGTGTCATCACTGGACATTGCACATTAACACATAATCTTTCCTTAAATATTTTAGGTGCAAAATATAGCCCAAAATCATGACACCAAAATCATATTTTTTTTTTCTTTTTAGTTCAGCTTTTGCTTTTAAAGCACTTGATGTCATCCTCTATTACAGAGCCAAGCAATCGTTTGTTGAGCTCTTTCAGACATATAGCTTGGATAAGAAACATCACTGGAGTTTTAAGCCATGACTCTTTTGAACGTTGTGACTGGGAAATGAAACATTTCACTTCAGTACTGAGGAGGTGATATGTGAATAACTGAGGATGATATAAAGTATCTGGATATTATGTTTGCCTGTCAGTTTGCTTTTTTTGGAAAACAAATAGTACTGTGAAAGCAAACACTATAATTTTTTCTCTGAATTATATGTAATTTTCTAAGATTGCCTGTCTTATCCATAGAGGCCAGAGGCTGATTCTCTGATTTTGATTCTCTAATTGAGCAGTAACTTACCCTGTAAGTACACCCTCTGAAATGACTGAAACTGATTACCATGCAGCACAGCTAAGTTTGGGTAAAGGCAAGTGTCTTCATTCTTAAACATCTGGATCTTACTTCTGATGTCCTTTTGTTAAAAGTCAGATAATATTAACCTTACCTCAAGGAGTGATTTTAATTTAACTATACAGTTATTATACCTGTTCAGTGCTCTGGATCTCTTCTTGCAGATAACAGATCTACTCTGAACTTCAGGTGAACCACGTACCTGTCCTGAAAGGTCCCACTTTCCCGGCTTGCATGGCTTTCCAGCAGCATCATGGCTCGTGCCATGATGACATAGCTCTGCACCTTTCAACTCTCATGCACCTGCCTAGAGATGAGCAACATTTGACTCTGTCATTGCAGAATTTACAGGATTTGCACTAGCCTGTGTGTCTAGTACAAATGCAGGGCTGAGGTGGGTTCTTTCATACCTGGCACATGACCACAACAGAAGACAGTGACAAGGCATTCATTAATGCCATCTTCTGTCAAGCAAAACTGGCAGTTTTAGCTTTGCAATAGAGTCTGATAGAAAAATTGTACACTTTTTCAAAGCAAACGGCAGTAAAACCTTAACTCGAAAGTATGCAAAACTGGAGGTCAAATGTCAGGCCAGTCGAGACAGTTTGGGCCAGGTATGGCCCACTGCAGTTTGTCCCTTAACAACCTCAATCTGATCAGGCAGATGAGCCTTGTCAAGGCTTGCTGTTGCCTCGTCAATGACTGAAATACTTCTTCACGGTCTTATGTTGTAAAACCCCTTTTTGTGATTTAACGTCTGGGTTTGCTGTGAAAGTCTTGTGATATGGCTTTTTTGGCAGTGTGGAAGGAGGCTTCTCAGAATCAGCGATACCTGTTTATCCCTAAAATCACTAGGCAGATACGTGCAGTTCAGTCATTTCTACTGCACCTTCAGTGAGCCTGCCGTTTTTGTCAGACTCCAAATACAAACCAGATCCAAAATGTCATCCTTGAAAGAGACCGTGAGGTCTGAGAGGAAAATAGTTAGTGATAGGTCCTCTTGTATGCACTCTATTACCTGTGGATAAATGTCAGCAGAGTATGATTGTTCCTCCTTCTCCGCAGTAATGCAACCTGACACGTATAAGGATTTATCCTGTTGAGCCTGACTGGTTGCTCACCACAGGGAAGAGCAAAGAAGCAAAATTGGAAGAGTCATATAAAGACATAGTTTGCTGAAAAAATGGAGACTGCTTTCCTCCCATCCCTACCAAGCACACTGCAAAGACATGGCCATTTTCTTCAGCAGTAGCATTCACTAGTGGGGAGCGTCCTGCCTGCTGCTAAAAGTCACCAAAGAGGAAATGAGGTTTAACTGGATACGTACCACTTTTGACTGTTGGAGGTGCATCCACAGCATCTACTGCATATGCACATAGCAATCCTCACTATCAGTACCTGCAGCTGCAGGTCTAACTCTAGGTAACAGAAGGAATCATAAAAATATGCCTCATCTCCTTCAGTGTGGGCAAGATTAGCATGATGAAGACAGGGGATAAATTATCTCACTTTGCAGTAAAGGCAATTTGACACAGCTCTTGAAGTCCTCTTTTGGCTCTGCTGAGAGTGTTAGAAGCTCATCTTCATGGTATTTACACACGTGCATTTAATGAGGGCAAGAAATCCTCTGGGTGATGCAGTGATGTGAGCACTACAACCTCCTTGTCTTCCTCACCACATTACCTACATTCACTTTCAGCCCTGTCTTTGTAACTAGTGGCTTTTCTTTCTCCTAGTAAAGAATGGTTGTCGGTAGCAGATTACTATCTTCTGCTTTCTTTCTGCGGTTAAGCTTAAGATGTCATGATTAAAAAGAATTTGTAAAGTCACTTGTGCTTCCCTTCTCTGTATCTTTCAAGGAGCTATCTGTTCTTTTTAAACACTTGTGCAAGGCAATGAATTCATTGTATGTAGCTGCACTGCTGCCACACACAGAACTAACTCCAGGCAAAGCTAGGACACTACCTGCTTCTTTAATGGTAGAACATCACACTTCTTACCTGGCATTTTCAAATAAAAGGATGCACTCTAAGGCAAATTATTCCAAGAAAAAGAAACAAAAATCACATTTTTTCCCTTCCTCATGCCTGCCAATTCATGTCAGAGTTTTAGCTTATTTCCTGTTGACATTTTTTGCTCCAAAAACTTAAGGGTTTCTCAATTTCATCATAAACTGTTCTCTGTGAACAAGATTGCTGAGACTGGGAACAATTTTCTAAGCAACACTGCAATCTCATGCTCTTAGAATAGCTTTAATCTTAGGACTGCTCTATACTTAAGGTTTCATTGGAAAATATATGTAGATTATGGTTCTGAGGGCTTTTTTCTTGCTTTATAGCAGAAATTGTGAACTTCATAGTACACTTGCAGCTATTTTATGCTACTACAACTAGCTATTGAAAGGGTTTTGCCCACAGAGTTGAATTTATGGAAAAATGCATGCACAATCTGAACCAACATTAGTGCATCACTGCTGGTCACCAGAAACTATGTTGGTAGGTAGAAACTCTCCATCAAACCAAATAAGAGACAGAGTTTTTGACAGACATTACAGAACATTGCCGTGAGTGGCTGAACATACAGCTGTTCTCCCAAGCTGCCATCACTTCCCACACAACTGAACCATGCAAAAGCCATGTCAGAGTATCGCTAGCCTGGGCTAGTTCAAACCACTCCACTCCTGAAAGCCTGACTGAGCTGAAAATAGCTAATCCACCTCAGTGATGGAGACCTGCAATGGCTTTAACTACTCCACCTGCAACCACCAATGCAAGTCTGTTTAGATGTTTCCCAAAATGGTGCCAGCCTACACCTGCAACTAAAACTTGCAGACTGGCAGCTGAACATTCTTAGTACACGTGCAGCACAGTTCTTCTGGAATGGTCACAATCCAGCCACAACTCTCTGAGGAATGACACCCCTTTTTAATGGGCTATGAGTAGGTGTGAGTTCCCTCCTACTAGTCCAGACAGGGAGATTTTTGCCTTATTTGTATTTAAGTCCAAAATATATTGCAGTGTGAAAACTGGGGGGGGAGGGGAAAGTCATTTGGAAGAGAAAAGCAAATAAGAAAAACAAATTGTACCATTAGCTTTATAACTTGTGCATTCACCTCAGTGAATAATACTGCTATCAGAATTGAAAAGAAAAACCAAACCCAAAACAAATTAAATGAGCTAGCTCTCTTAAGACAATTTCTATCAGAGACACAATCCCATCACAAGAGAAGTGGCACTCGCCATAATAGTTTTTCAAAGACTGAAGATTCTATGGAAACTGAGGTTAAAATATTTTCTTAACTTTTAGAGGTGAGCCCTCAATGCATGGTTAAAGGGTGAGGAAGTTTCCTTATTATTGTTTCAAAATAGAACAAGGATGCAATGCGTAAACATAGCATATATTAAAGTGAATGCAAAACAAAAAAAAAACAAAAACAGAAACAAAAACAAACAAGATAAATGAGTGTTTTTCTTCACCATTTAAGTTACACCTTTGTCTTCATGCCGATATATGACCTCTCCCAATCTGAACTCCATGAAGCCACCATGCCATTTAGTGGTTCAATAAATAAACATGTCAGCACTCTTGCAGAAATGTCTTTTTTCCTAGGCTGTGTCTCTTTTTTTGTCTTACTCTCCTTTTTTGGAGGATTTTATTTTTGAGTTACTTTTAATTATTCACAGGTATAACTAGTAACAAACTTTACTTTGTGGTTTAACATGGCATCTGTCTTCTGGTTCAGCTGGACACTGCCAAGATAGCAACATGAAGAGATAGTTTGGCTTTTGTTTTTAATGACAAGTTGTATGTGGTGGAAAGAAAGCAGACTGAGAAA
>NW_008590507.1:0-16514 GCF_000691845.1 Merops nubicus | reverse complement strand
GCAGGAATCCCTGTGGTTCAAGTCAAGTGAAAATAGTTGCTCTAATAAGTTCCTGGCCTTCCTGGCCTGTTAATAGACCAAATGGGCCAGTTTAGTGATGATCCAGGATTTATGTGGTTGGTGCTGACTTGTTTCATTCCAGTCTGGACAGGGCAGATGGACTCTGTTAAGCCACAGACCAGCTGGTTGCTCTGAGATGGCATCCCCCCCAGCAGCCAGAGAGGGCCAACCTAAGAGCATTAACATGTCCTTTTGTCACATGTGTGCCACCTGCCTTAGCTCTGAAAAGGAATGAAAATTAAGACCCCAAGCCTGTGGTTCCTAGGTGATTTTTGCATTTGTGAAGGATTTTCTAAGAGTTGTGGGCCTGTGTAGAAAGTTCATGTCTTTGGTAGTTGAATTGTACCTTAAAGTTTCCTTTCTTTGCCCAGGTCCTCTAGAAGTAGAATAGAAACCCAAGGGGTTTGACATACTGAGATGGATGGAGCAAACCACCTTGAGATGAGTGTGCTGCTCCAGGTCACCACTAACCAATCAGAGATGCTTCCCTCATGGTCACAGTATTGACCATGAAGAGCTGTGATCCAGGAGCAATCTGCAAAAGTCTCCCTTTGTTTGTTATGAGCAATGAGTGGGTGTGCAGAGCAGTTTTCCAGAGACCTCATCAGTACCTCTATTTTTCATCTATATTCTGCACTTTTACTGCCAACTGCGTCACCAGGAACTGGACACCTGCCTCCTACACTTAACTTTTGTCCTTCCTGTCTTGACAACATCCATTCCTTTCTCTCCTGGCTGATCCTGGGGAGCTGAGAGCCCAAATTCCTTCTTACTATCTGCACCTTGATTTCTCTCCCAAGTGTGCATGGATGTGTCTCTTAAAGAAAAAGACTGTTAGCTCAGCTTCATTCCTGTTATATTTTCTGGTCCTCTTTATTGTTAAACTCCTGTCATCCATCAAACCCTATTCACAGCTGAAATCAACAGCAAATAAAAGGAAACAAATAAGTCAGCACAGTGCTACACAGAAGTAGAACTAGCATGCACAGGGATGGATGAAAAGCCACTGAGCCTCAATAGTGCTGATGGAGCTGCCCTGCAGCTGTTTTGGTTGAGTTATTTCATCCCTGTAGAAGATGACAGATGTAAAACTTTAGCTGTGCTAATGGCAGCATCAACTGGTACTATGTGCAGCCTTTACAACACGTCAGTGTGTGAACATGCCTGGTATTCTTTTTTTTTTAATCCAAGGGTGATTATTAAGTTGCTGTGTCCTTCTTGCATATTGTCAGAGGTCCATAGTGTGGCAGATATGGCCTGTCACCAAATACAGAGTGTGGATGTGAAACCTACTCAGGCTTATGGTATTTGTAACTTGGTGAGATTTGGAGGAAATCTATCATCTTCTTACATGTGTTAATTTCTAGGCCTTGGACTTTGATGACTTTTTCTAGTTAGTAAACATACTACCACTATGATGCTCTATTCTTAATCTTTCATGTGTGCCACATCAATAGAGAATATCACTTATAAGTGGAGAACTTAAGTCAATACTGGTACCTAGCAAGGCATATGCAGAATGCTAGTTGTGGCACAGATGTGAAATTAGGGAACCACATCTCCATATAGCATCCTAGTCACCAGATTGTCCTTTCTTGGTAGGCATGGACTGCATATAGATCAGCACTTTGGCAGAGAACAGTAGTATGGTTTTTAGTGAACTCATTCCACTTTCCCCAACTATGCTTGCAACTGATTCACATGTGGAGTGATTCACATTATGTGATGAGGCAGCTGAGTTGCAGGCAAGAGTCCTTTTGGAGGAAGTCAAAACAGAGACTCTTCTGCAGGGTCATATGAAATATGAAAAATTCTCAAACACTGGTGAAAATATGAACACTGAAATCATGTATTACTCCCTCTGACATTGTAGTAACCTTCAGTCCAGGGAATGAGAATAAATCTAGTCTGACCTTAAATCCTGTAAATACTTATAATGTAGATGTAGAGATGTCAGCACCAGCTGCTTCCATCCTCTGATGCACCCCAACTGCATAGCTACTTGCTAATGCAGACAAAGGCATCCACGTAAGGGCAACACACTGAAATCTTTGCAATTCCAAATACACTGCAGAAAAAGATGCATGGGGGGGCCTGAATATGAAAAGATGCTTTAGTTAAATGGTTAAAAAAAAGGCACACAGCTCTATTCTACATTGGCGCTTGAGTAGCAGGAGAGCATATAGGTACCAGCAGACAACCATAGGCCCACTGTTCTAAAATGCTCTACAGACATATAACAAGGAGAGCCCTTTTGGCCTGAGATTAGCATGAATAAAAATATAAAAGTAAGGTGGAAGGAAAGAAAAAAAAAAACAGCAGAAAAAATTAAATAAGTACAGAATAAACTAGGTGCCTTTTCTGCAGCACCAAGTCCAAAGCAGCAATACTGTAGGGGAATCCCAGCAGAGATAAATGCAAAGCAGGAATTTATCTTCTGGTGAAGACACAGGGTTGGACTCTTGGCTTTATGGATTTCTCCAGTGTGCTGAGAACACAAGAAAAATGGTCCCAACTTCATTATTATGTATTTCCACTGGTTTTAATGCAGCTTTTAAATCTTGCTGAGGACTACTTATTGCATCTGTGGACTACATAGCTCAGCATGTGGGAAGAGGAGGCATCAGCGCTAAAGAAGCTGTGCTGGAAACTGTTAACCTACAAGATTTTGGCATATAAGTTGCACAGACACTTTTAAATATTCTTCCCCTAGAGCAAAAGATGTCTGTCTGAGGCTACCAAAAAGCAGGAAAAACCACTAGTCAATATTGTTAGGAAGAAGGACACAGGTGTGTAGTCAGTGCCTCCATGTATACATAGGTAGACTACAGTTCAAGCTAGCACTGTTAGCATATGCCATTCTCTGCTGGAGCTGCAAATAAGCAAAGGACATCACTGAGGTACAGACCCTTTTTGTGTAAGGAATCATAACACAGCTGTGGAGTATGCACAAACAGTAGTGGTTTGAAGAGACACACTCAAGATTATAGAGTGAAGTAGCAGCAAAGAGAATGACTAACTATCCTTGTATTGACCAAGGACTACAGAGACCTTTCAAACTGTATTATTACATGAGCTGTATTTCAAATTTAGTAGGTGTGCACAGTGATGTGGTAGCAGAAAGAACAGTATTCGATGTATTCTCAGTGTAAATGTGTACAACCAATGGTGCTACTGGAAATGGTATATAAATCCTTATTCATCTTTATCCTCTACAGAGGAGGTTGTGTGACCTCTATAATTTAATTTCACAGTTTATAAAATATTTGCCAATTTAATCTGATTCTAATCCACCTTTACTTATTTAAATTATTGCCATTGCTGTGGAAATAACAAAAGCAATCAAGCAGTTGTCTGGGTATAGCTATGTTTAAGCAAGCTTGTCC
Organism: Merops nubicus; assembly: GCF_000691845.1. Lineage (NCBI taxonomy): Eukaryota > Metazoa > Chordata > Aves > Coraciiformes > Meropidae > Merops > Merops nubicus. The sequence continues at coordinate 13,068 of NW_008590507.1, read as the reverse complement.
CTGGAGTTAAAATCAGAAGATATGTTCTTATTTTCTTCAAGGTTTATGCCTGACATAGAAATAAAAATTCAGAAATTCTTCTTCTAGATAGGGCTGACAGGCTGCCTGCACCATGGCCTTGTGCCTGTATCCTGACCTCACCTGATAAGCAGTGGTGACTACTGCCTGGCTGATTAAGTGTTCACTAATGAGATGCTCCTAGTTAGGGTCCTAGATGCTCTTAGTTACTTTTCCTTTGGGGTGCTCAGAAGTGCTGAAGAGCATTCTGGCTTCTCCCCAAGATGGGACAAGCTCATCTGAGGGATGGTATGAGCATGGGAACACCTTCAGCACAGCAACACAGGTGAGCACAGAGCAGACAGTGTCTGGGTTGCTGCCTGGAGGTGGCAAGGCTGGACCTGGCAGCCAGTGCCATCCCACTACCCCATCAGGGACCAGGGAACGCCAGCCTTGGCACAGGGCACCACCCTAGGGACAGGGATGGCCACAGCAGGGGCTGAAATGGATATGTCCTTCTTGACACATGGCGTGCTGTGTCCTGATAAGCACTCACTGCATTTTCTCCCAGTGGTCGCTGCCTCTCTACAGGACACAGAGACATCTCCAGCTGACAAAGATATTTTTCAGTCATTGTTTTTGTACCCCTTCTGCTTTTTTTAACAACACTGACAAGATACCAGGATGGTAACAGAGCGTGGCCTGTAGAAATGGATCCAAGCAAAGCAAAGCAACCTCTCAGCCTTGAATGTTCTCCCATGGGCAATAAAATGTCTTTGGTTTTGTAGGCGCAGGAGGATTGGATATGCTGCCAAGGGACCCGCCGGGACCGTGCCTCTATGAAAGTCCCGAAGCTGAGGAGGGTGCAGGGGTAAGTCTTCTCCCACCGCGTCCTTGTGGGAAGCACAGAGATCTGTGCTGTGCTCAAGCATAAAGCTCAATGGCATCTCATGTTTGGTGGAATGAGCCACATCTTCAGCTGTGAGGAGGTTGTCGTGATGAGAGTCATTTGTACAGCAGAGCCCACTGGTGTAAACTACATTTGCTTGACTATCGCAGGGTCTCCTCCTGAATACTTGACAGCCTCATGCAATGGTTGGGATTAGAAGGACCTTAAATAAAAGTGCATCTCCTGGGAGGTCTTACTAAATAATCCTGGCAGCTTGCTACAAGATGCTGTCAAACCAATGCTCAGTTCTTCCTCATCATCAGTCACTTCCTTGCACAACCTCCCCTTGCACCTTCTTTTCTTCTCAGGCCCCTCTGCAGTTGCCACTGCCCCAACTCCTTTCATCTGTTGGAAACCCACATGTGAGCAGCTTGTCAGTGTGAGAGCAAGCATCTTGCAAGCATTGTCATCACCTGGTAGCCTGGTGTGATTGGGGGGCAAATGGAAACATGTTGATTTGCTAGAAGAGGCGTGATGGGGATATTCCTTTTTCTGTGTTGTTCTTGGTGCGATTGTGTGCAGCCATGTGTTTTTAACAGCAGCAAAGTAATTTGTCAGGAAGATGTTGGGAGCAGAAAGGGAGTGAATGAGCAAGTGAATTCCTGCAGGGCCAAGACATTAATCTTCAGAGATGCTGACACTGCAGAGCGTGAGGCGCATATATCTAAAGACAAAAACAACCATATTAAAAACTAAAGGACTCAATAAATTTTTTTTTATAATAAATTGGATTTTTAAATAAAGACGTGAACTTGGATATACATAGCCCATATTAATGCCTAAGTTTACTTTAATGTTTTACATTTTCTTAAAGTAATAGTCAAGGCTGTTAAACTATTTCAAATTAAACCGATGAAGCAGATTTCAGACTTCTGCTATAAAAGCAGAGGGATTTTTTTATTAAATTACAGTTTAGTTAAATATCTAACTCTTTTGTTTAGAGAAGTATTTAAACATAAAAATGCAGCAACTTAATGTTTTAGTCTGTTCTATGAGTCAAAACTGGTATGAGAAGTTCAGGTCAGCTAGCTTTAAGATCTTAAAGGCTGTGAAGAATAATCAACCAAAATCAGTACCTGAAAAAAATATTTTTAAAAATGAAAATATAAGTGCAAAATATGTTTTGAAAAACTTTTATTATATTTTTCTTATAATAAATAGTAATTTCATTTACCATTTAAAAATCATTCATAATTTTCTCAAAATTCATGTTTCCACCATTTTTTTAAGTGCTAATAAAATACAAAAGGGGTTGGACCAATCTGATGTTTATAAAAACCAAACCAAAACAAATCTGCTAATAAACAACAAACATGAATCTGGTTAAATGTGGTTAACTATTTAGAATGGAAAATAGAGCACAGAATTTCATACATTTCGTTATCAAAAGCAACAACCAAATTGAGGGTTAAATCATATAAAGCAGCAAATAAACGTGTCCTCAAGGGTATCAGTCAGTGAGAATCCATTTTTATCTAGGCAAACAACTTACAATACACACAATAGAAGTAAGGTTCAAATTGATAATGCAAAGTTTCAAAATTAAACTTTCGTGTTATGATTAAATCAGATATTTAAGTCATTCTGATTGCAGGTTGGGCATGGGCCTGTACAGACATTCCCAGACATTTTGCCATTTTTGCTGTCAGTGCTCTGTTCGGTGCAGCATCACTTTGTGGCAGCTTGCATACCACAAGCAGGACCTGTGGGACTCCTTGGAAAGCTCTGAACTGGGATTTAATCAGTCCCTAACTTTCTCTGATGTAAGTTAAGGACATACTCAAGGAGAAAGGAAAAAAAGGTTCAATGACTGTGGAATGTAATTTGGTTTAATAATACAGGACTTCCAATGCCTAGGAGTGTAACATCATGCAGAACAAAATCTGACTTAGCATTGTTTTGTCCTTGTTTTTAAAAAAGAGGTCTCGTTTTTTTTAATTATGACCCCCAGCTGAAGGAGGAGGTTTAATGGCAGAGCTCTGTAAGAAAGAGGCTGACTCAGTGTTGCCACTGACACAGCATGCACAGAATCAGCAAAATGCTGGCACAGGCAAGTCAATAAATTCCATGAGAGTAGTCTTACCAGTATGGAAGAAGATTAATTTAGTCATAGCAAATGATGAAGCGCTGTAATTGTCTTTAATAACTTCCTAACAGTTTGTGGAAGGGAGAAGCCTGGTGTTTCAGGGAGAGACTACATGGATCAGCTGGATGTAAACTTTTGAGTTTGCACTTGCTGAGAGAGACAGACACAAAACAATTGTCCTTTCTATTGCTAAACAGACAAACGGACCAATGATGCTTTCATATAAGAAAACCCCCAATTTTAGATTAACGCTGAAAAGAACCTATAATCTATTTTTTGATGATACTAAGAGAAAGTAGATTCTGAATTAATAGAAATCAGGAAATAGAAATCCACATATTTGTTATTTTCAACAGCTTACTTACTTCAAGTGTAGACCTGGGCAATCATAAAGTTCCTTTAACTTTAACAAACTATTAACAAGGAGCATAAGCTACCCCTAGGTCTAGACAGTGCTCTTGACTGTATGATTCAAGTCAACAGGAATTCCATAGGTTTAAATAAAGCATAGAAAACTCTTATATCTAATAAGTAATGGCATTCACGACTCCTGAGCACATGACATGGATCAGTAAACAAATGTTACCCTTGAGCCTAGTCATGAAGCAACGTAATCCTCTACAAGAAAGTAAAAATGTGGTCCTCCCAAAGAGCCACTCCATGTAACATGCTCAGAACTACTGAAACTGAACCTGTTGTTGAAGAAGCCAAAGTTTATGAATGATCTTGCAAGGTTAGATTTTTTTTTTTTCCTTCCTTCTTTTCTAAATAGCAAAATTCTACCTCTTCATTGTCGCTTTTAAAACACATCCTGTTATGCCTCCAGCTCATTTTGGATTGCAGGTTCAGAATACCATGTACTCTATTACTGAGCCTTTCTTGCAGCTTTTGCTCAAAAAGGAAAATGTGTATGTGTGTAGGAGTAGAATAAACTGCAGCTGGTTTTCTTTATTTTTCCACCATCATTACTGCTGACTGGTAACAAGGAAGAAGACATACGTGTACACCATTTCACTTCTCTGCAACACTTCTGTAGGGGACGCTAGGAGATTATCTCAGTGAACAACTCCTAATTTCAATGTAAAATAGTCTGAAGTAGGCTGAAAGAATTTGTCTTGCAGTGAACTGGATGCTGCTATTTTCCTGGAATATTTTATCGGAGATACAGAACTCCCATTGGCTTTCACTGTTTTATATGAAAGCTTGTATCACCAAAGAATCTAAGTGACTGCAGGAAACTCTGGAGAGATTAATTAATTTCACTGGACAGCTGCTTAAAAATAATAATAAAAAAAAAAAGTCAAAACACACTCAGGATGCAACCCCTTCCACTTAGCCTCCTCACCCTGTTGCCTTAAATGCTCTGTGGCTGAAAACTTCACAGATAACTGAACTCTGGAGCAGTTTAAAAGGGGATGCTGTTCCTGCAGTGTATATATCTGAAGCATGTGAGGCCAAACAGCAAAAATCCCTGGTCATCTTTCAAAGCATACACCTGCATGGTCTTGTATCCCATACTCCCTGGCTCTCAGGCAGTGTAGGATGTATCTTGCAGCCACACCAGCCACGGAGGGGTGCTGCTGAAATCCAGAGGCGTTTATGCAGTAAAAATCTAAGGCAAGCTACAAACCAGTTTCAGGGAGTAAAAGAGTTTATTTCCTTCAGCTGACAGTTTCACCAGTTTGCTCCTGCCAGCTCTCATCACTGGTTTTCCTAGGTCATGCTCTCCACCCCTGGTCCTGGCCACAGCTCACCTCATGCTGAAGTCAGCAGATCTGGGAGGAGGACCCATCTGAGTTATTGGACTGCATTCACACAGCTAAGAGTTCATTTCCAGTTACGGTCTCTGCCAGTTGTTCTCGAGTATATCTTTATATCATGACTGCGGCAGGTAATGTTAGTCAGGGAAGCCAGAGGATCATCAGTCATTTGAAGTGATCAGAGCCATTGTGTTTGACCTCTGGCACTGTAATTTCATTTCTGTGGCTCTGCGTGGGAACTGTCAAAGCAAAACAACAAGACTGTCAAGCTGTGGTGCCTGTGGTAAAACATGCCCACATGCCTTCATATCCAAAGATTGCCTGTATGTGAGCTAGGCATTAGAATGCACGTCAGTATTGTAGTGCAGAGCTGTACATCTACACAGAATACTGTGTATTTTTAATTAGCAGGCCTATAATCAGCTTGTCTTATCATCTCATTACAGTTTCATTTTGCATGATTTCACTTCTGATGATTGGAAAATGCAGCAAAGCTAAGACTTTGGCTTACTGCAGGGACAGACAGTGGGTTGGCCATGAGTTTAGTCACTGTGTCTGTTCCCTTTCTAAATCAGGAGAGGGACACATTTTTAGGAAACTGTGATATTGTTTGATGGGAAAAAAAAACATTCTTTGTCATGGGACAAAGAATTTCTTTTTTGAATACTATCTACTTGGTTTTCCCACTTAATCATTTCTAGCATTGCCATCCACCCTGCAGCAAGTGACATATCCCAGCTGGACACTAACACCATTGCAATAGCACTGCAAAGAACAGGCATCCCACCTTAAATACAGGGAGAGCTCAGTAAAATGTCTAAAGAAGGCAGCTCAAAGGTTGAAGATTTGTACTTTTGATGTGCAAAACTCAGAAGATTAAAAGGTACCAAGAATTTGCAGGACCACTCATTAAGGCTGTAGCAACGGGAAGGTGGAAACGTTAGAGGTATGGCAAGAGCGTCTTACTGTTCTTTCTCTTTGTAGTAGGGATTTCAGTCCCTGGCAGCTGATAGTGTTCCCCGTGTAGCAATAAAAGCAAAGGCAGAAGAATTTCTCTTCCCTGTAATTGTCAGTGCACACCTGTGGCAACCCTCCAGCAAAAGATGGCACGTATGTGGCGTTCTGCATCTCGTTAGTGTTTGGAACTGGAGCAAGCACTGTTTTGGCTCTGCCTGGTGATTAACTGTATGGGATTCAAGAATGCTGACTTGTTTATGAGGCTGATAAGTGTGAGCTGAAAAAGTTAGGACCATCTAAATATGAATACATAAAATTCAAATTGTATTATTTTTAATAGTTATGTAAATAGTTTTGTGTAATATTATTTGTAAGCTTTTGATTTCCTTCTTTCTTTCCTGGTATAAAAAGCTTTGTGTAATGTCCTTTTTCTACTCATGACATTTTCTTGCACCAGACCACTCCACTTCTCAGCTCTTTCAGAATCTACCTGTATCTCCACATTTTCATCACAAGGATCTTTTTTGCTATGACTGCAACCTCTTCTAATACAGGCTTCTTTCCCTGTTTCTAGTTTCTACGTAAATCCATGCAGATGTTAAAAAAAAAAAAAAATACCAACCTGTTTTGTCTGCTGCTTTCACTCTCTCCCACTAGATCTCTTTACAAGATTACCCAGCCCTCTTGAGAGCCTCTGATCAGCATCCCTTCATATTTTGTCTCTGCTGCAAGTCCCAAGTTCCCACATGCCTTATTTTCTGCTAATTGCTCTTATTTGCTGCCACTTTTAGGTCAGTTTAGTCTCTAGTGTCTCTCTCAGTTGCTTATCTCCCTTGTTGGACTGTTTTTCCTGGGGTGACTGTTGCCCCTGTTTTTCCTGCAGGGGCAAATGTCTCTGCTCCTCAACACTCATTATTGCTTACATTTTGATAACATCTACCAGCCAGATAAGCAATCATTATGTTGAATGAGATAAACTTACTAAAGAAAAGCCTGTATTTAGTCAAGGTCTCAGTAAACACTTCAGATGCATCTAAGAGCCCTGGCAAAAAAAAAAAAAAAAAAAAAAATGGTAACAAACTATTTCTGTGTTACCTTTGGACAACTAGAATTTGTACTTAAATTTATAAATGAGTCCTTGCAAATACTGAGAAGTTGAATACTCAGTGAAATACACAGTGTTTAGGTATTTACGTGTAGATATTTAAACATTTCTGCACTGAATATTTTGTGAATGGACTACACAAACAATTTTATTAACTCTACAGGACTTTCTTTTTTTAACTGTTAAGCCTAATACATTTAAGCTGCTGCAGGACAACACTGCTTTATTCCCTGTATACAACTTTATTCTTTGTCTTGTCATTTTTATTGTTCTAGTGAATAAAACCCCGCATCTGTTCCTCAGGAAAGACTTAATCCAAAGCTCACTGAATGCATTGGAAGAGCCTCCATTGGATTTTGGATCCAGCTCTTTAGTTCACAAACAAATGCGCTTTGTGAGAATATGCTATTCAAGTATTGTATAGAAGAGTTACAGAGGTTCCCTATTTCTAAAATGATGATTGCACTTTAAATCGTTTTTGCTATGCCTGTTTAGTTGGAGGAATAATATTCAACTGTACGTAATTGTTGAAGTACTGTAGTCTGTGATTATCTTGCCCCAGAAGTTGATATAAATGTTGAATATGTAACACTGTGATAACAAGTAGCACTATATTTATATGGCTCTTCCTATGCACACAGGAATTCAGAAAATATATAGAGATACGCTCCCTGCCTGAGGATGTTCAGGCTCAATCAGGCAAGCTGGACACGGGCAAGCTATCTTTCAGGGCTGCATTATGTTGATGTTATTGATGAAGCAGACTTGAAAGAGGGATTTGTAGAATAAAAGAGGGACACTACTGAATGGGATTTTTTTCTGTGCTTAGGAAAAGGAACAGACTGAAATGAGACACAAAGCCCACAGTGGGGGAAAGAAACAGGGGCTATTGTGGAAAAGGGTACAAAGAGACTAAGATAAAGCAGAAGTAATCAAAGCAGAAACATTAGCTGGAGTAAGACTGTAAAGAGCTTTAAGTGAAACCTTACAGCTCCAAATTTGCAACAACTGCATTTTCCACAAGAAGGAGGGAGAGCCCTGAGTCAGTTATGCAGTGGTATCTCCACAAGCTGCAATACAAAATAATAATAAAAAAATCTTCCTTACAACATCACAAGTACCAAATACTTCTTTGAATTTCTTGTGAAAGGGAATTAACAGCTCCTGTGAACTGAAGAGAACACAATGCCAGTGAAACTTGGCTGGCTTTGCAACTGCAGAACAGAGTAACTTCTTCATGTGGGTGTAGATTACACAAACAGTTACTACTGGGTATTACTCCTGTGACAGAATTGCTTGCAGTAAAATACACTGTACCATGTGGTAAGTACTGGCAGGGCAACACATGTAGTTTGTAAGCCAGTGATGACTAAAACAGTTTATGGAGTACTAAAACATTACTCACTGAAGGAGTCACATTTAAGTCAATGAGATTACTCATGTAGCTAGTTGCTGATAGAGATCTTGCCAAGCTATTCCACCACATAATAGGTGTGTGTCAGTGAACCTGTTAGTCAGCTGAATAACTTGAGAAAATAATTTTTAAGTGCATAACACATTAGTATTTGAACTCACTAACCACAGCTAAGGTCCCGTTATGTCCTGCAAACACCCATTAACAGGCAGTCCCTGTCCTAAAATTCATCAGCTCATACAGACAAATAAGGAAAAGTGACTTGCCTTCAGTCACATCACAGGCCATCAGCAATGCCACGAATAGAACAGGGATCTCCAATCTGTTCCTTCCAGGCAGCTCCCTGCCTTTGTAATACTCAACATTTCATCCCCATGCTGAATATAAAGCATTTATGAATGTGACCTCCAAACTCCCCACAGCTCTCTCCTAACAGACTGATAGATCTCTGCATTCATTAGTTTTATAAATGCGCAGAGAATGCACAGAAGTACCATTTTCATCTCACACACTTTACCACAAGCCGTTGCATCCAGCTCATCTGCATGTTATTCTACAGTCAGAGAAATCACCAGAACCATAAGGAAAGGAAAATGAATCTAGTAAAAAAATTTCTGACAGTTAATCTGACACTTAAAAATCTGCATCCCAAGCAAAACCCTTTTTTCATACTTGGCGAAATGTGTGTGGAGGCTACCAGATCAGGCACCATCTTTCAGGACTGAACTTCATTATATAAATGTTGTAAAAGTGCCTGGCATATCCAGCATCATTATCACAGTGTCTTTCTTCCTTTCGCTATTCTGCACTGCTCTCCGCACCTTTGGGAGTTCACAGAGAGCAAGAACAGTGTGCTGGGCTATAAAACAGCAGCCCAAAAGAATTTCTTACTCCTAGGAAGAGGTATCCCCTTTGAGTTATTCTCCATTTGAAAGTTTGATGCCTAACAACTAAAAAAAATCTGCCTTATTGAAACTAGGCTCCAATATACTGACCAAGTCTCAGAGCAAAGACTCTGAGTAACTCTTCTGTATCGTGGATAAAGCAGGAGCAGCAGACACAGATATGGCTTCACTCTCTTCTCTTTGTATTCCTGTCTCTTCTTCTCCAAACATGCTTGTCTTTCATTTCTTTCCCTTTATCTCCCCATCCTGAGCTACACTGTGTGTCTTCCCCTTCCTAAGTCCAGGCACTCTGTTGGTAATGTCTCTGTCCGTGGGAGAGGACGCATCTGTACAGAGGCAGATTGTAAACTAGGTCACCTTATGTGGCAGAGAAAAAAAGACTAGAAATAAGAGCCTTTTTCTATAATAACAAGGTCTCATATAAGCATGTGGCCCAGTTGTCAGAGGTGTTGAGTGTCTGCAGTTCCCACTGACTTTGGTGGCACTAGTCCTCTTGTCTATATAGAGAGACAACATCAGTTTTGCAGCCTTTCAGGAGCAGAAGTTCAGATACCTAGTCACGCTTCCTTGAGCTTTCCTGAGGACATCACACCAGTCTCAGAATCTGGTTTTGTTGTTTTTTCCTACATGTTCAGCACAGCCTTGGGATGTCTGTGGGTCAGCCACTGGATGAGGACTGAAATGATATCCAGGGTGACATATTCCTTTTCGATTCACAGGGCACAGAAAGCAGGCCTGAAAGGGAACGACAGTTGAGAAACTGTCATTTCATCATTAAAAGTAACTACTTAACAAATACTGGTTTAATGCAGCTGATCTTTATACTCTTTCTACTGTCAGATTTTTTAGGACAATAGTGACTAATCTTGCAAATTGTTATTTACATGAAGTTATTTTAACTTTACAGTCAAATTATGGAAGGATATAATTTGGCAAAGATTAATTCCTTCTTCCTCCTACCTGAAGTCCTCTGTATTACTGTAAAAAAAATTACAGAGCATTAACAAAGTACAATTTCAAAACAAAACTTTAAGATGCAATTTTCTTCCACTGTTCTGTTGAAAATGCAAGTTAGAGTCAGTAGGGAAAACTGATTAAAACAGACGTAGTGAAGTCACATTTGATTTTGCCTGTAGTATATTAGTCATGTGCTACCTAACTAATACTAAATAAATGCATCCTTGTCATAAGAAAAAAACAAACAACAAAAAATCAAACAGTATCAGTGTCATTTGTGATATTGCTTTATCTAATGGAACAAAATCTGTGCTGCAGTCACGTGGTTAAGTCCAATCCTGTATGAAGCCAGTAAGCAGGAGAGGAGTAGAAGGTAATTGCTGGAACAAAAAGGCAGAGGAGTGGGAACCCAGGAAAAGGAGGCCTGAAGTTCCCCCTTTGGCCATGTAACATCTTTGGTTGCTATGAATATCTCAGATTTTTCTCTACAGTGCAGTATTGCCATTCTCCAAAACTTGAGGCCTTCAAGAACATGAGATGACTATGCATATTTTGTTTATGAGGCCTGGAGGGGACCTTTTTCTCTGGTTCTCTTTTCTGCAGCTAAAAAAGACTGGTTTGCTTTCTTCCCTCCCTTCCATGTGATAACTGGCTTATTATGTTTCTAGCAGCTTAAGTTTCTAAAAACCTATCAAACATACCAGACCTGTGAAACAGCCAATAGGGATGCAACTCTCTCCTCTTCCTCTCTCTCTCTCCCTGCTTTGCAGGCTCACATTGCCATTTGGATGGCATACCTACCTGTGGGAATAGAGATTCTTGCACCCATGGGGCATGCTGGTGGGCATGATGCGTTTCCATGCATGGCTGCTTCCATCAGGTGCAATTTTCCTTTGCTCTCTGCCTGCTCCATGCAAACAGGCTGAACGGAGCTGTACTTTGGTTCTAGCTCATGCCCTGAAAAGCTGCACTTTCCATCCTAGAAGGACAAAGGGTAGAAGTCCTGTCTTTGAGCAGATAACTGATTGCAGACATTCCTGGGAACTTTCCTAGATGATGCACCTGAAATGCTCCATCTCAGAGATGGTCTCCCTTCCTCCTTCCCATGGCATATGCCAGTGGCAAGTAAAAAATGTGCAATAAAGAAGGCCATCCTTAGTCCAGAGAATCTAGGGTGAAGTATGGAAGGGAGAAAACAGATGTCTTTGGATAGAGAAAATGGCAAGCAGCTCCCAGGTCAAAGACTTTGGTGGGGTTTTGGCTGTACTACATTTTGTGTGCTTTCAGACACAGACATTTGCAAAGAGGCTCGTGGCCTTATATTCTTAAATACTAAGATAGCTTCTTACTTAAATCCTTAGCACCAACTTACGGTTCTGCAGTTACATATGTATACCTTTATTTCCTTATACCATTACCTTTTATTTTAAGCCTTTTCACTACCACAGACATTCAGGTACACATAATGTGACTGTATGTGAGCATATGTGTCCTTGAGTCCACACCAGAGGATGCAGCAGCTTATTTACCAACAGCAGCATGTAACCTCCCATTTAAAACATTGACACATGAAGAGTAGAGGCTGGCAAATGTGACACTAAACTTTAATACAGACTCTGGAGAACTAGAGGTTTGCAAACCTTGTGCCTGTACTGTGCAAATACAGAGATGCTAATTGGGTTAGGACTAAAGGACACTTGGATTAATGCAATCTATCTGAGAAGAGTCAACATTGCTGCTGTAAATCCTGCCTTAAACAAACCTCTTGGAGGTCCCTGAGAGGGTCAACGAAAATGTGGATAAGGGTGATGTGATTTCCATATCAGACTGGGTTTCTAAAAGGCTCTTGATAAAGGCTTTTTAAGGAGACTAAGAAGTGGTAGCAAGAAGAAAAGCCCTGGTATAGCTCAGTAATTGCTTAGAAGATAAAATGCAAAGTAGAGGAATTAATGACCAGTTCTCACAATGGAGGGAGGTGCTGAATGGTGTGGGTTTCTGCAAGGGTCAGTGCTGGGACATGTGCTGTTCAGTGTACTTGTATCTTACCTGGGAATGGAGTGAAATAGCAGAAATCATCTCTGGTATTAATTTACTCACGTCAGTAATAAGAAGACTGTGATAGAACTACATAAGGACATTATGAGGCTGACTGGGCAATATGAGAAATTTGGTGTAGGTTAATGTGAAATGATGTTCATAGAGAAACAATCATGTAAAATGATTGTCTCTGAGCTGGCTATTGCATGAGTAAAATCTCTGTTATAAGTCCCATAGAAACATTATTTCTGTGCTAAAAAATTCCTCATCAAATAATAAGAGAAAAGCATCATTGTGCCACTGTATGAATCCAGGATTCCCCATGTCTTAACTATTGCATATTCCTTCACCTCAGACATCATCTGTTGGATCAGGATGATGTTCAAGAGGGCATCAAGGATGATAGAGGTGTAGAAGGATCTGTGGACAAAGGCCCCTATGAGCAACCTACAGCTCTCCAGCCACGAGAAGGAATGATGTAAAAGGCTCATAATGGAGGTCTACAAACCAAAGAAAGGGTTAGGAGCAACAAACATGTTCCTCACCTCTTCCACAGGAGCTGAGGGGATAATTAAGTTTGTACTGGAATAAAAAATAAAAGGCAGAGGTTCTTCACAGGAGGGATGGCAGTCCACTGGAAATCCTTGTCAGAGCCTACTGTGAATGCTTCTAGCGCATCTGGGCTCAAGGGGACACTGAAGAACCCCCTGGAATTCAGCTTCACTACCTGAAATATGTCAAAACAAAACAAAACAAACCAACCAAGCAACAACAACAACAAAAGCCAAAATGAGAACAAAAGCCAAACCATACACACACAGAACCTCTCAAAACCCGGCGGAAAAGCCCAACCCCCAAACCAACCAGCAACAAAAACCACCTCGGCTCCCACGGCTCAGGC
>NW_008590506.1:4634-14411 GCF_000691845.1 Merops nubicus | reverse complement strand
CAATAAAAGTGGTTTAAACAACTACATACCTGTGAGGAGTAACGAAGACAAGAGTCAAATCCTTCTCAGCCATGCCCAGGAATGGGACAAGAGGCAGTAGGAACTAACAGGAGCACAGGAAATGCCACTCAAACATACTTTTATTGCATGGGCTTTCAAACATCTGCAGGTTGCTCAGAGAGGTTGCGGAGTCTCCATCCTCGTAGATATTCACCAACTCAACTGAGCATGGCCCTGAACAACCTGTTGTAGCTGACCCTGCTCTGAGCATGGAGGTTCGACAAGAGACCTCCAGAGGTACCTTCCAACTTCAGAAACTCTCTGAGTCTGTGTGCCTGCGGATCCACAACAACTTTGGCCAATTGAAGTGTGCCTTTCTGCTACACGTGCTGGCTGGAACCCTGTCTCTTGCACAGGGACTAGCATGGCAACCCTGTCCCCTCTCCAGACAGGCAGCAAAGGCTGATTGCAGCTGATACCACAGCTTAAACACTGGCTATCAGCCAGTATGGAAACAAGCACAAAGGCAGATGGGGTCTGGACAGTCTTATATGAATATTGCTTAAATACAAACCACATCATAGTTGTGGAAGCCATGATGCAATGGGCTCCATTTCCCTACCCTGACTTCATGAAGGTAAGTACTGAGGACTCTTTTTTCAAAACACAGCTGGAGAAAAGCTTAGGCTTTCTGTGTCCTTTTACGCCATGGTTCCATGTCATCGTGGTTCAAACACCCTCTTGAGAGCTGAGATGTCCAGATTTAATCACTGTTTCTGGCTGGGTATTTTCAGCCACGCATTTCCCGCTCCTCCCTCAGGAAAGTGCCTTAACTCTTCTATGATTTCTCTTTCCTATCGGTGTTATCCTGCTGCGTACAAAAGAGGGCAACAGAAGGCCCCTTTGAGGTCAAGGGCAAAGCAACAGAGGGCATGAGCTGGTGATCTAAAGCAAAGTTCCTGTGATCTGTTTTTTGTAACTGTGATTTAACATTGAGTATATAAATTGTCCTGGGAAGGTTTGGTGCCCAGGAGCTCCCCATTTATATGGCATTCTCAGGCACTAAAACAGAGTCTCTCTTTTTCCCAGACTGTCCAATTCAGGTTTAAACTTTTTTTGATACAGCTTTGGTGGAAGGTATCCCCACCCACCAGTGGTAAGAGTATTCCCTTGAAGGTAAACTGGTAGATTTTAATCTTATCAGCCTGAGAAGGAGGTTCTTTCTGGATTTCTTATCTCACATGGTAAAAGCTGGGCTATTGTACTGGAGGAGCTGTCCTAGCTTATGTCTGAAATGAGGGGCCACCACTATATTTTGTTAGCTTTCTGCTTTCAAAATGGTAGAAACACTAAAAGATTGGCAGGGTGCATCTTTGTCTTTCTGCAAGGAGTAAGGGAAATGCCCTGCTGCCTGGCCTGGTCAGTGGTGGAATAACTCTGGTGTCACCAGAGCCACAAGTCTGGGCACCAGGTAAAAGCAAATAAAGTGTCCTAATACTGCAGCACACCCAAAGTGGGGAGCAAAACCTTTACCAAAACCTTTACCAGGTGTTTGAGGTGCTGCCTCTGCCCGTGCAGTTGCCAGAAACAATATTTCCACAGAAATATTATTTCCTTTAACAAGTACTAGCAAAAGTGGTGTTTAATTCTGTGATATGTAACGTATGTCTGCATCAGTGGTTTCTTCCCCATGGAAAACAGCAGGTAGGTTCTGGTGACAGTCAAGCTTGGGCTTTTTTAATTCCCTCCAATTTCCTGCCATTTGTAAATTTAAGATAGTACCTTGATGTTATATTAACATAGATTTTTATGTGTCAATTAACAGATAAATTCATTATGAAAACTTATTTAGGAAAGGGCTGACACCAGACAAAGCCTTGAGGCAGCTGTGGAGTGCCAGTGTGGAACATCTGCTCCACCACATTGCACTCAGATGCTCCCACTCCTCTGCTGCTGGCTGCTGCTCCGCAGCCTCTTGGGCAGCTCCCTGCCTCCCCGGGACACGTGCTTCGGACACAGACCCACAAAGGCCAAACCCTTCCGTGAACTATCCCAGGCACTGCAAGCTGAAGAAAGCTGTCAAGATACACAACCCTTTGACACTGTGAAAGTAAAAAAGCTGAACGAGCTACATGCCTTGTTGATTTGTCACGTGAGATTTGTTTTCCTTGATTTATTTACTTAATATTGGATTTGACATTTATCTGAAATATTGAATCTCTCTTTGGAGCCCACCTATTTTCTACATTATGAACCTCATTTGGTAATTTAGCTAACATAAAAATACCTTCCCTTACTAGTGTGGGGCTTCCTATGACATAACAGAAACTGACTCAGAAAGTAGCATATGCTGTTATCACCCATAATAGATCAGCCACATCTCAAAGAATGGAAGCCAGAATTACCATTTGGCATGTCTGTAAATTCAAATATACTGTCTGTCCCAAGTTGAAAATTAATGGAATTTTATGTATTTTATATATTTATCAAAGGCTTTGCTTTCACTACTGCCATAAAAGATTTTTCACTTAGTATTTGTATTATAGTAACTCTCCAAGGGTGTTTAATGTTGTTGAAGATCTCGTCAGGCTGCAGTTTATAAAACTCATCCCCTTCTGCCTCTCTGCAGATTTTCTTCCACATTGAAGTTCAGTGCTTCCAGACACAGAGAGCTGGAAGAAGGGCCCTGAGAGGCTGTTCATCCTGCCCCAAGGCAGGACCCACTAAACCATTCCCAACAGGTAGCTGTTAAAAAACCAAAAGGCAATACTCAAATATTATACATATATACACATATACAAACCTCTCCATGCATCTGAAGTATATTTCAAAAATTCCTCGATATGGGCTGGCATTATTTATTTTCATTTTTAAAGGGCTGATAATTCAGAAGAGGAACCCTATCTGCACACTTTTGGAAAAGAAAACTCCCAGAGAGGAGTCAGACCTCCACGCCTACGCACAGCAGAATCAGACCTTTCCTGGGTAGTTCACTTCTATACCTGTAGTTGTGAGTTTTCCTCCAGCACACAAGCTCCTGCTGAGGGTGTGTTAGTGGGGTTTTTGACCAGTTGAATTCACAGACTTTTTTTCAGTCAGTCTCTGCCACTCGAGTGTTTTTGATGAAGGCTTCTGTTCGACAGCTACAGCTTCTGAAAGGGACAAATTATGCGTCCAGTCCTGCAAGCCTGCCTGCGACGAACGCCTTTAGGAACCAGTGGAGCTTTCACATGGCAGATGGCTCCCTCGGATTGAGCTCTGCAGAATTTTGTGATATTTTAGCTGGGGATATTTTGGTGGCTTTTTCCCTATGCATGACAGCATGATTTGCTGGCTGCTAGAAAATGTCATCAGACCCTTTCTGATTCCACAGTGAAACCTTTGGATTTTTTAAAATGAACAAAAATGTTTTCTTTCCTTGCTGTACAGGACACTCCTATCTGATGAAAAATATTTCCAAATAAAACCAGTGACAATAGGTGGGTAGTAGGGCAAGACAGCCACGTTATGTTTCGAAACAGACCTCAAGCCAAAAGGTGAGGGGAGTGGTCTTTCTAAAAGCCTTTAAACAAAAGTCCTACCATTGAAAATACTTCTGTACCTTGAAATAACTGTGGAGGACTCTCATTATTTACTTTGTGTTGTCATCTGATTTCTCCTACAATACAATAAATGCAAAAATATGACAAATTTACCAGGTTGAGCTTTTTTGCATTCTCTCAGGAAAGGATAACTGATAAGTGTATATTCAATGGTTAGTGCAGGTTGGGCCACAGCCAGCCTGACTCCTACAAAAACACAGCAAAAGAAAAAGAAACCAGTGCGAACCTCTGTCTGCTTTGCCAGCATTTGTCTCAGTCCCAAGGAGAATTAATTTATTAACCCTGGCCAGGCCTGTATCTCCATGAAGAGACTACAGTACATTACTCTGAACTAGTTTTGTCGATAGACTTTGCAGCGTAGATACCTCTCCTTGAAGCTGCTCACACAACTGTTTAGTGGTAATGACATATTTTGCCCAGCTGCTCTACTGCTTAAAATGTACTTGCGTGACCAACAACTGGTTTAGTTCAAGATACCAGGTAGTGAGTGAAGGAAAGGTTGCCTGGCTTCCTGGGCAGTCTACAGGATGACAAGGGAGCCTATTCAGACAGTTTACATTTTCCAGCATGTCAATGTCATTGAATGTATATGTAGTTATGACTTACTGCCTCTGGCTAGTAAGATTGAGTCTGCCATCAACTTTTTGGAAGTTATTTGCAATTCTAAGCATCTATGTCTGTATTATAGACCAAGATAGGTAGCCCAAATACATCTCACTTCTCCTTAGACTTAGTAGACTGTAACATCTTTTACAGCAACATCATTTACAGCACACTAAAATGCACAACTTCCTTTGTAGATTTTTCATTCTGATCTTTCTGAATAATTATTCCCTTCCAATGTGTCCACTTGTTTTCATTAGGCATTCATTTTTCTTTGACCCTTCAGTATGACAGGTAAGCTAAAATTAACGTGGCTTCTTCGTTTCCTGCTTTATACAACAACGTAATTGATGACATCAGCTGATCTCTGGGGACAAGAACTGCTAATTAACCTTCCTTGACACTCTTGTCTGAACAGTTGCCTATCTTTACAGGGCACAAGACATTGTAAATTACAGAAAATAGCAGCTATCCTTAAAAACATGGTGATACAACTGTTATTAACAGCAGGATGTTTTGATTCATTGCTCACATTCATTGTTTGCCTAATAAACACTTCAGGATTTGATTCTGGGCTAGTAAAGAGATTTTTTTTTAATTATTCTTAAGCATTGGACCAATGATACTCTGAGCCAGTGTTCTGTCCCGGTTAGAAGGCAGAACTGTGTCCCACCTCCCTTATCCCTCAGTTTCCCAGATAGAGAGGTAAATAAGGAAAGCAGGGGTAATGAAAACCTTGCACCAAATTGAAGATTAACAAAATGAAATATATTATTTAACAGGGATCAGAAAGGAAGAAGGGAAGGGGTTTAACAGGGTACAGAAAGGAAGAAGGGTAGGGGTTTAACAGGGAAGGGGGGTTGTAGGAACAACAAGGTAAGGAAGATTAAACTTCCAAATATACAAAACCCAAATGCTATGCTGAGGCTCCCTGGTGCTGGATCTCGCTGGATTGAGGTGGATTGAAGCTGGATGCACAATCCTTGGACGTGGATGGAGGCAGGGAAGAGTCTGTAGATCAGGCCCAGGTCTCCAAGATGGCCACGGCCACGTGTAGCACAGGGAGCAGCAGAGCAGCGTGTGCCCAGGTGCAAGGTCAAAGGAGCAAGAGGAAGAGAGAAGAAGAAGGAGGCGTGCCTTCCTCGCCCCTTTTATAGACTTTGGCAGGAAGTCCCGAAGACAGGAAAAGGGGAGTGGGAATAGGACAGGTGTACGCCCCTTTCATTCAGGCTTGTACCTGGTTTAGGGTTTCAGATCTCCACCCCCCAGGGGCAGCAGGTTTCAAACCATTACAGCCAGACACTAGATCAGAAAGGTCTGGAGGCTTGGAGGAGCATTCAGAATCTCATGTGAGGTCCTGATGCAAATTTCATGTGCTGCTCTGGTAAGCCTGGAAATGGGAAAACACCTCCCCAGAAATGCAGCACTATGCATGACATGTGATCAGTCTTCCCTTGGCAGGATGAACAGACAAGAGAATGGATAACAAAGAATTTGCTTTGGCAGCTGAGTGTAGTGAATGTTTTTTGCATCTGGTAACCAGCAAAGATAGGGAGAAAGAGTGCTCATTACTGCACCACTGACAAGAGTTAGTACATGAGGAGTTAATAGCCCTGTGTTTAGAAAATGAGGGAAATGGGGCCTTGAGGAAGCACTCTAAGGCATAACATGCAAAGCCATTTTTGCTAATCAAAGAGGCATTGCAAACTTGGCTGACATTTGCTTTAAAGAAAGGCTTTCATTGTTGTCCAGCTCCTCCACAGAGTTCAAAACTGGGTAGCTAAATTCCAAATTGTCTAATATTTTGTATTGAAGGAATAGACAACTTTTGCCAAAGGAGAAATCAATGAATTAGGAGTTCCCATTTTCCAGACTCTCTCCAGGCAGCGTGGTGACCTCTTGCTTACTTTCATAGACTTGTAGACCTATCTTAGATCATGAGGATGTAAAGGGAATTAATTTTGTTGGAGGATGAATACATTAGAATTAGCATTCTTTGCACAACCTTACTAAACCAGACCAGTAAGGTCCTTTATATGTTTCACTTCAAAATGCCCACCATATCCTAAGTACGCAAGCACTTCTCTCCATATTTTGGAGGAGCCTGTTTTTTGACACCTTAACATATTGTCACCTAAGTAGTAACCTTCACATACACATGTGGTAAGCAATACTCCAGAAAAGAGGCAGTCTCTTAATGTCCTTCTATATTCCAAAAACTAAGTTATATCTTGGATTATATATGATGTATCCATTAAAGATATTGTTTGCCAGGGGTCAGTAAAAAATTTAGTTACTGTAACTTACATCAAAATTCAGCCACAAAAGAGAGGAAATAAGGAATGTTTATTATCAGAGTGTCCTGGTTCCGTGTAAAAAGGGGTTCAGGGCAGGACCCACACAGAACAGAACTATGTACTCGCCTCTCCCCCTCCCGAGAGAGAGAGAGACACTTTGGAAAAAAAAAATGAAGTATATTGTTCAACAAGGAACAGAAAACGAAAAAGGGAGGTAAGGAAAAATAATATATACAAAGATTAGGGGAAAAATACAAAAAAATAAAATATACAAAACCCTCAGAAATGGTTCCAGGGTCCCACGGTGTGAAAGGACAACTTTCTTCTCCAAGCTCCAAGGCAGGACTGAAATTGTAAACCACTCCCTGCTTCCTATCAGAGTGTGTGTGGGAAGGGGAGGGAATACAATGGTTTCACCCCCACCCGGGGTCCTCCCAGTTGCTGGAAGGTCACGACCCCATTCCAAGCCTCACACCACAACACAGAGGTAACATTTTTTTGAATTCTCATAATTCTTATAATACCTTGTTATGTGGAGTCACATCTGGAATAAAGGCAATGATGTTGCTTTCTCCAATATGGGATTTGAGGAGAGCTGTCCTCGAAGTGGCTGAAAAGGCAGAGGATCCCTGAGACACTAAGGTCACAAAAAAATTTCTTTGAAGAAGTGCTGGATTCGTGGGTTGACCCCTGAAGAAAGATTCACGTGCCTGAGATATTCTTTGCCCTTTCAAGAAGATGAATTCTGACCCTACTCAGCACCATCATAAAACAGTGATGGTTAAAGAAAGGATAAATATGCCAGAACAAATCAATTCTTATATGTTATTCTGGAAAATTTCAGTAATTTTAGGATGGATTGGGGAGGGAAAAGGAGCTGATTTGATGGGAGAAAAAAAATCAAACAAATCCCCTTGTTCCACCAGTTATATTGACTTGGTGCCTGAAACATGGAAGTAAAGTGCTTTTTGTCCACCAGTAACAGAAAGTACATTTAGACTTTCAATTTGAATTTTTATGCCACTAATTAAAAGGATGAACATTCTTGAATTCTTTTACTGAAACTTTCATGGTAATTGCAAAATCATTTTTCACAGGGGAAAACATTTTGATAGAAAATTGTCAGTTGAGCCTGATGTAAATGAGAATTAAATCCTTCCATGTTGGTGCAGAATAACAATGATGTAAATGAAATTATAAACTACTGGGGAAAAGCACATTTAATATATGAGAAGCAAGAACCTTGGTGGCTGTTATGCTGAAAATCCTTAACATCCTTGCAAAGGCTTAGTCCAATGTTTTAGCTGCTTACAAGATCCAGATTTTAATGAAGATGATGGAGCTATCTTGATGAGAACTTCTGCAATATCATGTCTCCAAGTTGTTTCCCATTCCAGGAGATGCTAATACAGGCCTTGTGAAGGGGTGACACTTTTTGTGCTGTTCCATTAAGATTAACTGAGCTGAGATTCTTTTTTTTTTTTCTCATCTTCCAACCACGGTAAACAGGAAACACAGTTAATTAATTCATGTGTTTTATGAATTGTCAATATTAAAAACTGTTGAAAACTGTTTACACTTTTGTTTGAAAATGTTTACAAAAAGCTGATCTAAAACTAAGTAACAGACTGTACGGGATTTTCACTAACCAGAGTTATGGCTTGCTTGCTATCTAAGAGCAGCACTGGCTGAAAATAATTTTATAGAACAGCTTCCTGATAAAAGTGAAGTTTCATTAATTTCAAAATAGTTAACCTATTCATTTTCATAACAGGTACCACAACAAAAGTAAACCCAAGATATATTGCTTCTTTAATTGGTTCAATTTCCTATGCTATTCAAATGCATTGAATATTGTATATATAATCAACATATTAATATAAAATCAAAATAAATTATCTGAAATTACAACTAGAAATTCAGAAATTTTACAGTCTTAACTTCAGAGATTTTTATGTTGTTGGGATGATGTTATTGAGGTGAGAATAAAATAACACTAGATAGATTGCTGAAATATATTCCTTCAATGACAAAGCACTAAAATTTTCTGTAATTTTTATGTAATGAGAGATTTTGGAATTTCAGCTCACCGTTTTAATTAATTCAGAGCAGAGGAAAAAGGAAAATATTACTCAGAATAGAATGGCACTGCACACTAAGTGGAATTCAAAACTATCAGAAAAGAAAATTGAAAATCTTTGTCTGTGATGTTGCACTTATAAGGATTGACATTACATATTATAGAAACGAATCTGCATACATTAAATGACAATGGGGATTTTGATATGACAGTTAAAATATTCAGGAGTTCATCCTCTGTCTTGCCTTACCTTGTAGTATATATTTATCACTTTTATGAGGACACAATTTATATCTACTCTTCGCTTGACCCAAGCCACTAAAGCAAACAGATTACCATCAGTTCAAGTCAGTTTATACAAAGAGTCTTTTCACTGAAAATGAGCTCCTCCAGCCCAGCAACCTAACAAAGGCCCCACATAAAAGACTTTGTAGTGTATTTTTAGGATACTTTGTATAATTTTGATCTACTTCAGTATACTTTGCATACCTTCTGTGTTGATATTATTTGAGTTTTAACTACAATGGTCTTTGTTTGAAACTACAGAGGAACCAAACAGGGAACTAAAGAAAAAGAAAAAAAGAATCCCTTCTATGCTTTCATTTGTGGTCAGTCACCACTGTACTCCCTCTCATTTCTTTTGAGATTTGTAGCCAAGAGCAGATCTATGGCCATCTGTTTTTAATCTGCTATTCAGGATGATAGTCTGTGGATCAATGAACTCCAGGCATAGTCTAGAGAAACTGAAAATCTTATTGGGATAATTTCCAGAGGATAATAATATTCACAAGAGACTTCTTTTCCCTTCCTTATCTCCAGCTACAGTTTTTCATAAAAGAATGGTATCATAGCTGCCTGTTTTAACAATTGCTTCTGTCATGATGCATTATTGCCAGCAAGCTAAACAATTGAAGTAATAAATCTTTGAGGTTTTAACTACGCTACCACTGCCCAAAGGAGATTTTGTGAGACAGCAGTGAGCTAAAGAGAGTCAAGTGACTAAATGCAAAAGGGTAATATAGGACAGACAAGCTTTCTTTCTAAAATATGGTTTGGATTTTCTTCCAAGAAGAACATAGCATGAAATAAAGTTCCTTGGCAAGTCTGAAATTAAACAGAGTGCACTTGCTTCAGTTAATGCCCAACAGACACTAACCACACTGACATGAATGAGTAATTCTACTGACTGTACATT
>NW_008590506.1:0-4603 GCF_000691845.1 Merops nubicus | reverse complement strand
CAGCAGGAAATAAAAGCTACTGCTTGCTGTCCTGGTGCCCACTGACTTGGCATCTGTTGAGAATAAGATGCATAAATGCATATGCTAATAAGTGCTAATATCCTTGCCTATCGTACAGTTGGCCTGATGAGCACTCCCCTACATGCATACTTCTGTGCATGACCTGCAGCCATCCTGCCAAAGCCAAAAAATATGGGGCCTAGTAAACTCCTGAGATGGGTCTGCAATGCTGTCTCTCCCCTTCCAGACCTAATGAAAAAGTAGGGAGAATATTTTGAACTGAAGGATACAGGTTCTCCGTTCCAAAACTGAATTCGATACAATACTGCTGGACAGCACAGTACTCTCTACAGAGCTGGCTGAAATCCCTTGACCCTGAAGGATGTTCCTTACCACATATGCGTTGCCATTCCTTGCAGAAGGACACAAAGGCATGACGAGTCACTCTACCAGACCGCTCCAAAACAAAAATAAATATGCAGCAGTTCTTAACTATTATCTCTTCCAACACGTTTTGTTATTGCTTTCAGAAATCTGCCCAAAATGAGACCAGTATAAACTCGGGAACGCTTTCTGACCTGAAATTCAGGCCTCTGATCTAAATTCCACCACTGCACTTAAAAATCATTGTTGATGTGAATACCCTTTTTTCCAAACTATTGTTATATATACCATGTAAGCTGCATTGTGCTCATGTCTCTTGAGAAAAACCCAAGCTGAACATTCTTGCAACATTATTTAAGTATGTTGAGATTCTGCATTTTAAATATGAACAGCTGAATTCTCCCCTTAGATACGTAAATGCAATTCCCACTGAAATCAATTAAAGCTGTCTCGAAATCTCACAGAGTACCCCAAGCTTTATATCTATTTATATCTTGGAAGTAATTGGAGATACATCATGTGAATTGTCTAATGGAATGATGAATCGCTCCCATTTCACTCCGTGGAAGGAGAGTCTGGATACTTGATCCACAGCTTTTCACTTGCTGTAAATTTTCAGAACAGCAGCTTCTCTGTACACTTCCATTAATATAAATGATTTTAATTTCATGGTGCTAATCCCCCTCTTTTTTTTTTGTTTTGTTTTGTTTTGTTTTGTTTTGTTTTGTTTTGTTTTGTTTTGTGAGCCTTATATAGATTTCCTGCCAAGCAAGAAAGAACCGTGGGGGAAAAAACTGTGTTTAAGTTTTAATCAAGGTTACTCTTTAATAAATATTCCTACTCTACAATATCATGGAGAACATTTTACCGCAAAACAGATTTCATAAGAAAGCAGAAAGGGTATGCTATTAATCTGGGAAGTATTTGCCAGGGAAACGACTACAACGATGGAAATTCAGATTGTTGGAGAGTAGTGATTTCCCCATCCAAGTCACCAGGGTTTTTACCACTGATTTTTGTGCTGGGCAGGATTTCACTCTGCTCAAGGGATGAGACTTCCCTCATGCTAGTGGCAACTTTAGCACATCTGAGAAAAAAAATTGAAGTTTCTTCCAAAATATTATTTCAAGTGTGCCTAGAAACACTGATAAGCATGTTGCTGGTTCTAAAATGACTTTTTGCTTTTAAGTTGTCTCTGTTTTCTATTGAAAATACTAAGGATTTTAAGCTTATACAAAATATTCCAAATACTTTGTCTGAACCAATTTCTGAGACACTACGTTCATTGCCATAATATAAATTTTTTCTTGCTTTTTACAGTTTTAATTTACATGTAAGTAAAGTTAGGTTGGGGTGTACATAAAGACATATCTGACTAGGATATATGAGTACAGGTCAGAATCTATCTGTAGCCCTTCTAGAGAGCCAGTGAAAAGTATCCTTGTTGAGAATGAGTGTGTGAGGACTTGAATAACCAAGGGGTAGCACCTAGAGCCAGGGACAGTGGAAAGTAGCTTTTCTCTCCTTTTATTTCTACCACAGAGCTAGTTAGCTTCAGCTTTGCTCAAGAAATTGCTTTCCTGATCATACTTTTAATGGAACAGCCATAAACTTTTAATTAAGAGATAATCTGAGAGAAACAGAATATTTTCACAGAGTAATAGTCTCCTGCTGGCAGGAAGGCAAGAAGGTTACTGAAATGAGATTTATCTTCAAAGCAGAAGATATCGATCAATCACTACTACAATAACAGTATTATTTCTTTTACCAGGTGATTGATGGTGACACAGTGATTTTGGCTGATGGATGTCAGCACACAGGAGAGACAGTGGTTTAATGCAGTTACTCAGTAGCAGACCTCTGAGTAGTTCAAATCATAATTGCCCCTTCTGGGGAGTCAGAAAATTAGGAAAATTTTAGGAAACAGTGGATATTTCGTCTACAGAACAGATTTTCCATTTAAAGTACAATATGATTAGGGTACTTCTTAATCAATGGGCTTATAAGTGCTTAATTACAATAATTTTAAATTCTTTCAATAAGTGTTTCCTAGCAATAAAACAATTTTGCTAATAAAGTATAATAACAAAAAAAGGATAATTTTTTACATTCATCCTGAGTTTCATCCAAGATTCATGAAGTGTTTCTATGAACAGAGAATGCACCTGCTGCAGTCACCCAGTTGTGTATTTTTGGGTGTGAATTATTTGTCCATAAATTTCCTACTAGGATTTCTGATACCCCTCTCTTGTGAAAATCTCAATTATCTCTTAAGATAATTGAGAGGGTGTGAAAATCTCAATTATCTCTTAAGATCAGTGAGGAATTGTGCATGTATCTGTGAGGTGGTGGGAGACACTTTTCCTCCTGGTCATCAATCAGGGCACAGCCCTGCCTAATCTTGCTGGTGTCATCCATTTGCCCCTTAAAAATTCCCACAGTTCATTCATCCTTTTCTAACATAGAGGAGAGGCTGAGAGACCTGGGGGTTTTTAGTCTGGAGAAGACTTAGGGGGGATCTAATTAATATGTATAAATATATGAGGGCTGAGTGTCAAGAAGAAAAGGGCACCCTGTTTTCACTTGTGCCCTGCGATAACACAAGGGACAATGGATACAAGCACAGGAAGAAGTTCCACCTCAACGTGAGGAAGAACTTCTTTACTGTAAGGGTTCCAGAGCACTGGAACAGGCTCCCCAGGGAGGTTGTGGAGTCTCCTTCCTTGGAGACTTTTAAGACCTGTCTGAATACTTCCCTGTGTGACCTGCCCTAGATTAGATGTTGTGCTCTGGCAGGGGGGTTGGACTCAATGATGTCCAGAGGTCCCTTCCAGCCCCTAACATTCTGTGATTCTGTGAACATATAGGGTAAGTAAATGAAAATGTACCCTTTTAAAGACAGGTGGGAAACCCCAGTTTTCTTTTATGCTGGCTACTTTTTGCTGAAAGTTGTAGGCAGGATATAGTTTTCAAGAAAAAATGGTTAAGAAATCTATTTCCCCTCTTTTTTTTTTCAATTTATTTTATGTTTTGTCCCTGAGGACTTGGTATATCTCACAAACCACTGAATCTGCCCTAAATATTGTGGTTTATTACTTTTCCAAAGTTTTGCGCCCTTCTGCCCTGAAGAAAACAATACAACGATATTGGGTAAAAGTGCTTAAACATTTTTTTATCTCTCCTTCTACTTCTTTAATTAATTCACTGGGATTTTAGCAGCTACAGAAAACATTTGTTTCCTGCAGTCTGTTTGATATTATGGGTTAGGAGCTTACAGAAAAAAAAAAGAGAAATTATACTCATCTCTATTTTCACAAGTTTATTTGCTTGACTCCAGGTCCTCCATGCTTTCAAAGAAAAACAGATATAGATAGAAATAAAACATTTTTAAGTATGAAATCAATATTTTGCAAAAGATGGGGTATGACAAGTCTGGCACTGTCTGCACAATGTAGATCCATACTGTGGGTATCTAATGAAACACTCCTGCTAAACTCAGTGCTTGTAGTCCCTAAACAGGTGGCCAAGAGAAGTAAGGGTCTTTGAAGATCTCCAGAGGCAGATCTATTCTGCCAAACTGGGACATCTAATGAGCAACAGCCTGCCCCCTGGGGGGCTTAAAATTACACAGGATATTGCTTCAGCCAGACAGGCTGTGCTGAAGTTTAGGCATCTTTGGTGAACCTTTTGACCTAATATTGCATCACTCCAAGACAAGGACAGGGAGAGGGTGCATGAGCTGGAGGTTCTGTATTCACCAGGCATTTGCCTGGCACACATCTTGTTCTCAGGGTCGACTCAGGTATCGACCCCAGCAAATGTGGGCTTGTGCTGCCACCCGATAGCTATGCTATAGGGATGTACTGAAATCTGGGCGTGAAATGAGGAGCTAGGATAGAAGTGAGAAAGAAGGCAGGACTTATTTTCTGTTTTTAAAACTATCTTTGTTCTCTTGCTCGGTGGAATTGAGCAGTTTGGTGCTTCAGAGCCTGAGGGAGAGGCACGTTTTCCCTGCTGCCGTGCCTGGCTCAGGGGGCTTACCCCTGTCGCGTGGGGAAGGACGGGGCTGGGGCAGCTGCCCGACCCCTGGCACCCTGCAGCCACCAGCCCTGTCCTGCTCCTGCTCCTTTCAGCCACTTAAGGGGCAAGGCAGAGCTGTCCGCTCCGGCTTTCGGGCGAGAGGCAGAGGCGAGCCCCCTACCCGCCCCCCGGCTCCTGT
>NW_008590505.1:31187-34169 GCF_000691845.1 Merops nubicus | reverse complement strand
CGGCACATGCCCGCTGCTCGGGGCGGTACCGCCAGACGAGCTTTGCGCCGCTCCCGCCGTAAGCAGCGTCTCACCGGAGAGACGCTGGGTTTGAGGGGTGGAAGAGGCTCCCTGCCGGTTATCGGCTGTAGCGGTGGTACCGAGGGGTGACAGAGGATGAGGGTTCCCCGTAGCATGAAGAAAACACGGACGGTCAAAGGTGGCATCCCTGAGTCCTTGCAAAAATGTGTGGAGTTAGCGTTATTGGAGTGGTACATATGGCTCCGTCCAGAGAAACGAGCGTCTGCGCGTTGCAGGGAATGCCATCTGCGTTCGTCGGGAGTGCAGGCACATACGGAGATGCGGTTATGTGGCTTACGGGTGCACAGTGCTTCGGGCAAAAATGGCACCACGCTAAAAGTCAATTTATCCAGCTCTGGTTGGATACAGAGGATTGTAAGAATGGGTTTATGTGTGTGTGTGTGTATCTATGTATATACAGGAAAGAGAGGAGTTTTAATTATGGCACTGGAAAATGGATTGAAAAGTACACCTAGTACTGAGAATCAACATACAGCGAGATCCCATTATCCTGCAAGGACTTTCAGCTGAACATTGTGCTCCAAATTAAAGATGCCGCTACTAATAATGCTTTATCTTGTGTAGTGTCACATGGTATCTATGCCAGCTACTGAAATACTGTGGGCAAATCAATAGCATATATTTTCTGTATGCTTTTACTTTTTTTATATAAAAAGGAGCTTTATTGTCCAGAATTCCTCTTCCCTTGACTTGATGTCATGTTTTACTTCTTGCATCAAGTATAAGCCCAGAATAAGACTTGCAAGAATATCACAAGATAGAAATTCTAATTTTATATGTATAGTTACTTATACATGTAAGTTCTGTTTATGGCATTTCATAAGGTAGATTAAAGTATTTGTAGCTGATAAATAAATATGCATAATACTTGTTTTTTTTTTTATTCATAGGAGTTATGCTGCAGAGGAGTGGGCTGTTGTGGCTTGCTGTCTTGATAACCCTGTGGGTTTCCTCAGACGCTCAGGGTAAGTTCTGACACTTCTTAAATAGATATAGAACAACTCTCAAAGCTAAAAGTTGGTGTAAAATATTGGCTTACCTGACTACAGTGGGCAAAACCATGTATGATTTTTTTTTAGAAGTGCCTTGAGTAGTAGTTGCTGGGGGTATTTTGGTGGATAAATCTTATTACTGCTAAAATATTTCCCAATAAATATCCAAAAATTGCTTTCTTTACAAATTATTGATCAAAATTTTTATAATCTCAGGAGTAGTTGTTATTATGCTTTCTTCTGCAGTAGAAATACATGGTGAAAGTGACATAAAGAGAATCACTGAGTGGAATGGCTAGTTTAAAAATATAGAGGTAATGAAATAGACCTCTACAGAACAAATATAGGTAGAAGGTAACATTTGGAACAGTGCCAAACCCTCATTTGCCTTTGACTTCTTGGCCTGAATCTTTAAAAAGCAAATCTTCTGCTTCCTGTTGTCGTGTGGTCACATAGCTTTTCATAATTTAATTTTTTTATTGGCTGGCAATCAAAATATAGAAAATGGCTCAACTTCCTTATCCATTCATATATATTTAAAGTATTGTTACATGCATCCATGTGCAGGCATATATACCTGACATACAGCATGTGTCCATAGGTATATACAAGTTTTTATTCTATAGTATGTGTAGCCATATGTTTAATTATGTAATTAAACTTATCTATACCTGCATACATAGGAGAGAGTTGTCATGTCAATGAAAATGAGTGGTGGAAGACACGACTCACTTGCATGCCAGCAGAAACAGTTCTGTTTGTGGAAGCAGGAAGGTTCTGGGCTTACTCTGTTGATCCTTACATCTGTCATGTAATTGCAGTGACCAAGTATAGTGGGCAGAATTATTTCTTATGAGACTTTTTGTAGCTGCATTGTCACACGCTGTTAACTTTTTCAGATGGTGACAAGGAAGAGGAGACTACCTTTGATTTACTTCAAATCAGTAACGTAAACCGGAAGACAGTTGGAGCAAAGTTGTTCCGGGGCCCAGACCCCGCGACCCCAGCGTATCGCTTCATCCGATTTGACCATATACCTCCATGTAAGCCAGAGAAGCTGAAAAAGATTGTCAGACTCATACGGCAGAACGAGGGCTTTATCCTTTCAGCCACCCTGAGACAGGACAGGCAATCTAGAGGCACTATCCTAGCTCTAGAGGGTCCTGGCATCAGTGAGAGGCAGTTTGAGATCATTTCCAATGGCCGGGCCAACACCCTGGACCTTATCTATTGGGTGGATGGCTTCCAGAACGTGATTTCCCTCGAAGACGTGGACCTTGCCGACTCACAATGGAAGAACCTCACCGTGCAAATAACGGGGGAGAACTACAACCTCTATGTTGGCTGTGACCTTATTGACAGCTTCATCCTGGAGGAGCCTTTCTATGAGCAGCTGAAAGCAGAGAACAGCAGAATGTATGTGGCAAAAGGGTCCATCCGGGAGAATCACTTCAGGGTAGGTTACCTGGAGAATCTTGGGTCTCTGGTGAGGTAAGAAGGTAACTGCAGATAGTTTAAGAACATGCAATAGGCACGGTTTTGTTCTCCCAGTGCTTCCTGGATTTGATGGAGTTACAGGTGTTCCCAAGTAGAATTTCCCCAGAGTGTCTTTTTATTCATTGCTGGATCTGTGCTGAAAGAATTTGGGGTTCCTGAAAGCAAAGGACTGGAAAGGAAAGTCTAGGTTCATGAGAAGTTCACACCACCACTTTGTGGGCTTCCCTATGCAACCATCTACTTTCTTTTCCAGAAGTAAGACTTCTAAATATTTTGCATTTTTGTGGTGATTTGTAGAATTCTTTGGCAATTTCTTGAAGAACTATTTTGTACTGAAACAGATACATTTAAGTCATAAGAGCCTATCAAGGCTTATCAAGAAAAAGGAAAAAAAAATTTCTTAGCAAGGAAA
>NW_008590505.1:25364-31154 GCF_000691845.1 Merops nubicus | reverse complement strand
AATATTGGTTTTCCATTTTGAAAAGACATTTTTTTTAATTTAAAAAAAAAAAAAAAAAAAAAAAATTACAACTAGATATTTTGATCAGTCTTGTAAATGAGATTTTAATTTAAAAAAACCCCAAGCATTTATTGTTTCTCTTTTGTTTTAAAATGAAGTAATTACAACCTTTCTGGGTTTTCTGTAAAATGAAAATTACCTCCTGTGTCATATAGTGATGTGATCTGGCCCAAGTGCTTTGAGAATGGCTTCTTTTCACTCACAGCTGAAGTCAAACTTGCACTCATGGCTTAAAAATTTCCAAAAGCCTATTCTTTCGCATCCTGTTGTGCCACCTAGTTGTCAGTCAGTGAGTGACATGCTGGAGTGTGATTCCATGTGATGACCAGTTTTGGCAGGGAAACCAGAAATTCTTGCCCACAGCCTCTCCATTCCTGCCTCCATGGCTAAGATTCTCCATCAGTTGTGCTCACAGAACTGGTTCTAGAGTTGTACTTCAGTGGGTTACTGAAATAATCTGGTTTTAAAGTAATTTTTTTCTTCCTTGAGGTGTGTTTTGTTGGTTTTTTTTGTTTTGTTTTGTTTTGTTTTGTTTTTTTTTTTTTTTTTTTTTTTTTTTTTTTGGTTGTTTTTTTTTTTTTTTTTTTTTTTTTTTTTTTTTTTTTTTGTTTTGTTTTTGGTTTTTTTGTTTTTTTTTTTTTGTTTTTATTGAAACAGATACCAGTCTGGTTTTATCATGTTGTCTTAGGGTAGTGTCAGCATGATTGAGGAGGCAGTGAAGAGCTGTGCATGGGGATGACTGGCTAAGGATGGAAGTGTGATGGGCAGGAACTTTGAAAGTTTGCTTTGACTTAATGATGAATGTCTTGTAGAACTACAGCCTAAAATGCACTATGAAAATGGAGATTTGAGCTCATGGCTGATTAATAACTTTTATTATTACTTATTTCAGAATGTACCTAATTCTGTTGCTTATAGTATTGAAATGGCATATGAACTATAAATGGATTTTTTTTTTTTTTTTCTGTGTGTGTGAGGTTTAATGCTTTGTTTTTTACATATTTACTTATGGCTGAATCCAGTCAGTAGCATGGAAGTGAGACAGATCAGTTATTAGTTACTTCCAAATTGATCTAACTGACTTTAATTATTTTTTATTATTACAGGGTCTTTTGCAAAATATTCAGTTAATTTTTGATACTTCACTAGAGGATGTTCTGCGCAAAAAAGGATGCCAGAGAAGCCAGTCAAGTAAGGCTCTTTTACCTCATTAATACCATGCAGTTGACTCTGAAAATTAGAAATGTCAATGGTGACATATTATTCTAAAACTATGCAACAGATTGCTTTGAAATGAAAAAGAAAATGAGTTGCTTTTTGGTGGTAATAGGAACATATTTTATTTTTTTAGCTATCTTGAGATACCATTTCTACTCTCTAGCCTTTTATTTTAGTTCTTATTTCTTAGGTTTATATCTCTGAGCCTCTGTTTTTAAGTTGGGGAAAAAAGCTGTCAAGCAAGAACTTAAGAAAAATAGAAGAAAAAATTCCTATGTATGAAAATATCTACATTCTTCCATAAGATACCTGTGTTTCTTTGAGCACAGGACTGGTAATGTTGCTCCTGAATTCTGCTCCTCACTCTCAATGAGCCCATGAACAAGTCTGCAAGTTTTAAATACACTGAATCCCTCAGCAATAACTGTGGCGATGGAAAGGGGCTTTGGGTTTGCATACCAAAGCATTGCTGAAGAAAACAAGAAGGAAATAAATATCCAAAAGAGTTATAGAAGGCATGTATGTGACAGACTGGCATGTCTGCTCGTTAGTCTAGTTCATGCTGACCTCATCAGGAGGGGAGCCTTCTGTGTGTGGAAGTATGTTAGATTCAGCATGAAAGAGTTAGGAAAATTTGTCAAGTATGCACTAAGATTTTGTACTCAACCTCATGGGAGGTGCTGGCTTTGCAGTGTTTGTAACTGGCAAGAGCTCACTGAAGAATCAGAGACACAAACTGAGTCTGTCCGCCAAAAGGGTTACCACGCGTTGGAACTGGCTGCCTGGGGATGTGGTGAAGTCACTGTTCCTGGAGGTATTTAGAAGACATGTTGATGAGGTGCTTAGGGACATGGTTTAGTGGTAGACTTGGTAGTATTAGGTTAATGGTTGGATTTGATCTTGAAAGTCTTTTCCAACTGGAATGATTCTGTGATTCTATCAGAGGAGTGTAATGGGTGCACATGGAAGTCAGAACTTCAGGGTTTTATTTGAAACTCCTGCTATCTGAAATGCTGCTATTTCTCTCAGTTCACTACAACATATAACACAGAGCAAATCAGTTAAGCAGACTATACTCAACTTTTTTCCTTGTTTTTGCAAAACACAGAAATTGAGCAGTAACAGGTCTTGTCCTCTTCAAAAGGTACCAGTATATTGAGATTTTTGTAATGAAAATTCTCAATAAAATATATGTCTCTGTATAGATATGTATGCATATATCTATATACAGGGGTGCATATATGTATATGCACAAAAAAATTAGCTGAGCTCTCGTCTCTTTTTAAATGTTGATAAAAGATGTTGGTTGATTATTTCATATATTCCAGATGTGTGCCCTGGTGCAGGACCTCAGACACCAGTGTAATGATGTGTTAAAAATGAGTCATGTAGGCTAGAATGGAAGTGGCCTTAGATGGCACAGGCAAGAAGACATGCCCTCATTTTTTGCTTGTCATTTCTCTAAGCCAAGCTGTTTTCAGTACTCAGAAATTACTGATTACTAGCTTTCAGCTTTGTTAGAGGAAGAACATGCTTGAGGAGCAGAACTGCAGTGGGAAAACAGAACATGTATTTGGGTCTAATTGCAATCTGAATAAAAGAGAAGGATGATTTCAAGAAGGATGCATTTCAGCTATCCTGCTTCATTTACCAATGAAGACAAAATTACCAGAAGTTGACGTAGAACCTTGAGGGCACATTCAGCAGTCAGAGGCAGAGCAGTCTCAGTCAAGAAGATGGGATCCCTAGGTATAGGTGGATTCAACCAGCAAAACCAATGAGAGACAGCATCTACAAGTCTTTTATATTATTATTGGGTGACTACCACAAAGGGAAGCAGTGTGACCAAATGTTTTGACATATCGCCAAGTAAAAATGGGATGTTACTGTACTTGTGCTACGAGGAGGAGGCCAGTGGGAGCCTAAAGGGATAACTAAGTTCTGCATGCTGATAGATACCTTAGGGGGAGTTCTTACTATCCTTCAGATGTTGCAGCTGTAACCAACACATAATATTTTCTTAATGTATTTTTTATCACATCTCTGAGCTGTGAATTTTTCATGAATTATACAAACTTGGGGATTTGTTTTATCTTTCCTGGGAAGCATTTAGCAAATAGTTCAATTCACAGTATTTTCACTTTTACTTTGCAACACAAAGAGAACACAACAAGAGGGAAATTATTCAACAACAGAAGAGGGCCAATAGCAACTGTGACTTGCAGCCATCAAAATTACTTGAGAGGCTTGTTATGTGCATGGCTGATTTTTTGGCATTGCTTGTCCAGCTTAATTACCACAGCTGGAAAGCCATGGGTGATATGTTACTTACTACAAGGTACGTATTTTTCCCATTTTGATGTCCCGCTTGTTAAGCTGAGGTACCAGCACTAAAATGCTGTTTTCACATGTGAGTGTCCCATAACAATAAGGCTGATGTTACCAGCGAGGTGCCCTCGGCTCTGAAAATACAAAAAGCCTGCTGCTGTTTCAGAGGTGGGGCTATATTTTCCTACTGTATCTCTAATCCTAGGACGAGAATGCGAGGTGTGGTGAAATGGTAGCTTGGTAGCTTGGGATTGCTGCTGGGTTGAGGGTAGGAAGGTATCTCTGTAGTTTGGTGGTTGCAGATACTTTAGGCAGGACTTACACACAGTGCTGGGTAGAAGAGATGACAAAACTATGCTTAAATAGGCACATCGATCATATCCCTCCTTCAGCTAGATCAATGGAATGACATTTGCATATGGGAAAGGATGCACGTTTTGCTCTTCTGGTTTCTCATTTTAAAGGTAATCATGTGGTCCTTAGGAAATTAGCAGGAAGCCAGCAGCAGAGAACTGATTTCCCAGTGATCCCCAGGCATCTTCTTTCAGTCACTGCCAAGTGCCAGTAGGAAGTGTGGATTTAGTTCTTCTAACATAGTTTTGGTTTATGTTTCCTTTTTTTTTTTGAGATTGCAGCTTTATTAATGTCCTCAGAATGTTCCGGTCAAGGCACACTCCACGTTGGCTTGAAAAATCTGAAATTAATGACCTGAGAAGTGCTATGGGGGAATCTGAGAAACGTGGTGTTCCAATGTGGTAGGAAAATTGCATTCTTTCCAGGGAATCAAAAAGCAGCTGAAGTACACAGTTATGACAGAGAGTTCTGATCTGCTATGTGGTATATCAGTTTTCTCCCAAACTGTAAGTGAAGCTGGATAATTACTTCAACTCTGGAATACTGTGAAGAATTTTTTGGAGACCTTGGCTAGTGGCAGCTAATTGAAAAGCACATCAAGCCAGTCATTTTGACTATGGTTGAGAAGCAATTATTTAATGTCATCTTATGGACTGGTGCTTTGCTCTTTTATTTTTAGCATTCTAAAGAAATGAAGAATACTTTGCTCCTATTGTCATTGTTTTAAATATTAAATAGTAACACTTTACATTGTATAGTTCAGCATCAAATCAAGCTCTCAAAATTTTTGAAGTGTTACCATCTTCTGTGACATGTCAACACTGAATCATACGTGGTGTTCTGAAACTCATCTTTATAGCACACGTTCCTGTACTGATTTCTGGTTTTTAAATTGCTGTATGCTTTGCTTCTCCTTTGTGTTTGGTTATCTTGAGTTGTTACATTACCAAATCTGCTAAACAAGTCTTTAGTGAGAGACAGGGCAGTATGGACTTCTCTATGGCTGGTACCAAATTTGAGTGTATCATGGAGTCCTTAGAGAAAGCTTCCATGGAACCCATAAGATACTTACCTGGTGGAAATTTAAATGCTTAACAGAACAGACAGGTTCATTTAGTTGTCCGGACTCTTTTATATTAATTACTGATGATGCTTTCTGTTACCTTTTTTCAAGAATTTGCTGTAGACAGGGAGGTCTTTTAAACAGATCAGAACGTGTCCAGTTCTCCCTATGTAATACCTGCAAAATTCTGTTTTAATTGCAATCTGTCTGAAGGAGGAATGTTTGGAGTGACAAATAAGCTATTCAGCCTGGTCTTAGCTTGACCTCCATTTCACTTCAGAATTAAACTATCATTATAACAGGACCTCTGCATTTAGCACCAGACACTGCAACGTAGAGTAGCCCAGAGTCTGGTACAAATTGCATAATGGTTTGAATTGGATGTAAATAATCATGGAATTTATGGGCAGAACAGGGATAATGACTTTCTGCAAGGAAACCTTCTCCTGGCTTTTTCTCTGCATTTAGAAAATATGACAGGTCATGAAAAAATCTGAAACTTTTCATGGCTCTGAGTGGATAAAATGGGTTTGCTTTTTTGATACCATGTTCTTCTTCACAAATTAATGGGTTGCAGTGCCAACAATATTTTAAGTGCAGGTCGGGTGAGACACAGCTTGGCTCTTAATTTTGAGAAGGGAAAGCCTGTAATTGGAACCAGCTGACATCTAACCCCTCTCTTTTATTCATGGGTATAATCTAGCATGAAGCTGTGCCAGAATAGACGTGTTTAAACCCTACCCATGGGTGCCAATCTGTGATTTCAG
>NW_008590505.1:0-25336 GCF_000691845.1 Merops nubicus | reverse complement strand
TCTTTCCCTTTCTTGCTACCAGCTGAAGTGAACACCATCAATGAGAGCACTGAAATCCTTCACTTGAGCCCTGCTGTCACAACAGAGTATGTGGGTGAGAAACCAGAGAAGAAGGCTGAGTTCTGTGACCGCTCCTGTGAAGAGCTGGGAACAATGTTCACAGAGCTCACTGGCCTGCGCATCGTGGTGAACAACTTAGCTGATAACCTCCAAAAAGTGGTAGGTACCTCTGAGTGTGGAGAACTGAAAGAGGTGTGCTGTGCTCTTTCCTTGTTTGACACAAGAGGCAGTTAATAGAGATTACTATATGCATGTGTGTATACCTATTGGTGTATCTACATAGTGTAGAGATGACCTGCAGTTTCAAAGTGACTCGTTGGGTAGTTCCTGAGTATAACACTTTAATGAAAGCTTGGTTTTCACAGACTGGGTTTAAAAGTTGCACGCCCATTCACTCATACACAGTAACCTCTTAAAAGGTTACTGCAGGTTTGGAAATTGAAAACTAACAAACTCGACCTTGCCTGTGTACTGTTAAAGCACTGTTACAGTGCTTATACCATTTGTGAATACATCAGCAAGTGACTACACAGGGTACCTAAACTCCAGGTAAATGTATGGAATTTTCATTGTTCAAGTATGATGGTGACATTGTTACTGAAGTCTGCCCCTCTTCTTATTCTGAATCAGTTAATTCTTTGTGAAGGGAGTTCAATATAATGCCATATGTCCCAGAACTAAAGTATTCCCATCTAAAGATTAACTGTACTATAGGAAAGCAAAACTGTTAAGAACATATTTCCCTCAATATTGTGTGACTGTACTATTACTTGAAGGATTACTATGCAGTATACAGGTACCTTGAGGTCATCTTCTTTAGGTACATAAATATGTAAAAAAATACATCTTTTTTTAATGAAAGAGTTAAATCCAGTAGTCTCAGTTTTGCTTATTTAAAATGGTTCGTTTACAGAATATGCAATTTATTTTAATTTACTTCATCTTCTAGTCTGAAGAGAACCAAATTATGTGGGAATTGATTGGGCCTAACAAAACACTGAAGAACCAGTCAGTTTGCTGGCAGGATGGCCGTGTCTTTGCAGATAATGAAAGCTGGATTGTAGATAGTTGCACCAAGTGTACCTGCCAGGTAAGGTTTTAGAAATCTTCCCTGCAGAAATGGGTAGTGGGTTTAATACAGCCCAATTGTGTAGGTCAGGTCACGTTTACTCAGAGCTTGGCCTAGACTTACTGGTATTTATAAGAAGTAGTCTCCATGTCTGTGACAGTTCTAGAATAAATGAAAGAATTTTCACGCATGAAACTTCCCCAGGTGCCCGCCTTTATTTGCCTCTGTATGTGACCATAAGTCATTAAGTTGATTTCTTTGCCTGTAGGATTCTAAAATTGTGTGCAATCAAATCACCTGCCCAGCAGTCTCTTGTGCTGATCCATCTTTTGTTGAAGGTGAATGCTGTCCAGTCTGCTCTCACTGTGAGTATTTAGCCAAAGAGAAAGGTGCTCTTTGGTGACATTTAAAGTCACTGCTAGTGTGTTGGAAAGGTCAAAACGAGTAAGAAGTCAGGGAAGATGAAATTTAAAACTTACCTCTTTGCGAAGAACATGTGAAGTAACTTGGATGCTTGAAGTTACCTTTGGAGGAGTTGGTCTCTTTGGTGATTATATTGGTTTCTTAGAAGTGAGTTGATCATAGAATAATTTAGGTTGGAAAAGACCTTCAAGATCATTGAGTCCAACCATTAACCTAACTCTACCAAGTCCACTTCTAAACCATGTCCCTAAGCATAATATCTACATGACTTTTAAACACCTCCAGGGAAGGTGATTCAACCACTTCCATGGGCAGCATGTTCCAGTGCTTGATAACCCTTTCAGTGAAAAAATTTCTTCTAATATCCAACCTAAAACTCCCCTGGCAGAACTTGAGGCCATTGCCTCTTGTCCTATCTCTTGTTACTTGTGAGATGAGATCAGCATCAACCTCTCTACAATCTCCTTTCAGGTAGTTGTACAGAGCAATAAGGTTTTCCCTGAGCCTCCTTTTATTCAGACTAAATTGCCCCATTTCCCTCGGCCACTTCTCGTAAGACTTGTGCTCTAGGGCCTTCAGCAGCTTAGTTGCCCTTTTCTGGACCTGCTTGAGCACCTCAATGTCCTTCTTGTATTGAGGTGCCCAAAACTGAACATGGTGCTTGAGTGCAGCCTCACCAGTCCCAAATACAGAGGTACAATCACTTCCCTAGTCCTGCTGGCCATGCTATTTTCTGATACAAGCCAGGATGCTGTTGGCCTTATTGGCCACCTGGGCACACTGTTGGCACATATTTCGCTGGGTGTCACTCAATACCCCCAGGTCCTGGTTTGCAGTGGCACTGTGCACTATTCTTTTCCAAACTTCCTGGTGAAAACAGACTAACATAGGTCAGGATGTCTTGTCTCCTTGCAGAGGATGTTTAAGATCAAAAGTTTCATGCAGCTTGATGCAATATTTACAAAGAGTGCAACTTATTTTTCCTCTGTTATTGTCATTTTGTTACTCCGTTTTGTTTCTTCTCTGTCATATATCCTCTTTTGGTGTGATGCTTCACTGATGAGCCTTGACAATCTGTTCAATATTTGAGATAGCATTGCAGACTTTGAAGTGACAATGGTTTTAACAATTTCAGTGATTAAGTGACTTCAGTGTGGATTCAGTTCACTTCACTCTGTCCTAGACTATTCTGATACAGAGGAAAATGGTTGCTTATGTGTTCTAAATAAAAATGCATTGGAGTATACTATTTTTTTTTCCCTATTCAGAGCCTAGAGCATATTCTTACAATGTGCTCTTGACCATGGTCACTGTTATGTTGTGTTCAGAGGTAGGGCCACGTCTCATCATACTGACTTATCTTCTGAAGTCAAGGACAGTTAGGACTTGAGTGTTTGGCTCCGTCCGTTCTAGAGACAAGATGTTCTTTGTCCAAAGGTCAGTGCCTTGTGCAGACATACTGCACACAAGCTCCTGAAAATCCAGGATTATAATCTGGGCTAACTTCTTGTTACACTAAACCATAATTTCTTAACTTCAATGGCAGCTTGGGAAAGCAAAATTAAAAGAATAGAGTTAACTAAAAGACAAAGTACATGTTTTACAGAAAAAGAGAAGTGACAAATCTTCTAAATAGTATAATAGAGTGACTTTCAATGCTAAGCACTTTCCTACCTTTTGCTCTGTAGCTGATGACAGTGAAGAGGGCTGGTCACCATGGTCAGACTGGACAAAGTGCTCAGTTACCTGTGGCTCTGGAACTCAGATGCGAGGAAGGTCATGTGATGTCACCAGGAGTGCTTGTACAGGCCCACACATCCAGACAAGGATGTGCAGCTTTAAGAAGTGCGACCATCGCAGTGAGTAATACAGTTTTGCCCTTTTTAAATCTTCTTTGAACATTTCTAAGCAAAACCAAGCTTAGTGTGGATTTCCTGTGAATGCTCAGTAGTCAGGACAGTATGTATTTGAACACCCATATATGCATAGTTAAGGTAGCTATCAGTAGATTCTCAACTATTGGCCCATTCCATTACCTTAGTAGTGTTTAGGAATACAGTAATCATAGAAGAATTTTGCTAAATATGAAACTACTTTTATATCTAAGGCGCTTAGAAGTATCATACTCGTCTTGTTGCAGGTAGCTGCTATATGCAGGCTGCAATAGTACCTAAGGCTATTGCTAAAGCTGCTAGATGTCCAAATGTGCATTTTAAACAAGTGTTTCTTCCATTGGAACAAGTTATTTTTATCTAAAATATCTTACGTCCATGTTAATCCTACGTTGGTCACTGGGATTCTTAAGAAAGCTGTACTTGAATGCCTGAGCTGACATGCTGGTCTTTGTAAGTGACAGTGGTAGGAAGGAGAAGGGACATGCATCAGATGTAGTCAGGAGCTTATTAGGTGGTTAACTTCACAAGTGAGTTTGTATTACTGCTGAAGATGGCCCGTTCTCTTGAGTTTTGCTCTTTTCTCTAACAGTACGTCAGGATGGAGGTTGGAGTCACTGGTCTCCGTGGTCTTCCTGTTCAGTTACTTGTGGAGTAGGAAATATCACCCGCATCCGCCTCTGCAATTCCCCTATCCCACAGATGGGTGGGAAAAACTGCGTGGGAAACGGGCGTGAAACAGAGAAGTGTGAGAAGGTTCCATGTCCAGGTACATCTGTGGTATTGAATGCAATGTGACACAGTAATAGTCCAGCTGAATTTCTTTTCTTTGTTCAGATCTAACTTACGGTGAATTTCTATGATGGAAAACACAATTTGTATCTTAGGGGTGAAATAACACACAAGGGTGCTTTCAAAATGAAGACAACAATTGGAGGTTTTATAAACCTCCCAAGTTGTGATATGGCTTTAAAAATGAAGAATTTAAAAAGTTTTTGGTTTATAACTTGGTGATTTATCTCCGCATATCAAAAATATTAACACTATCTAGGAGAAAACTGTTACTAAACATGTTAGGATTAGACATACAGTCCCCCAATAGTAAAGTTTCTTTCAAAGTGTGCATACATATTTTACACATATTCAACATTTTATTGTTATTATAATTCTTCCTCATCTACACTTTTAACCTTTTTAGAGATCATACACTCCACTCACTTTGACTTTCCTTTCATATAATTTTTCCTCGCTTTTTTCACTTTGTATGTCTGTCTTCATTCCCTCCTCTGCAGGGAGGAACTAGAAAGCCTTTCCTTTCTACTTATGGGATATGAGCTTGAAACCAATGTCAAGCTTCTAATCTAATAGTACTTAAATGGCTATACACACGTCTATTTTTTTTTTTTTTTAATCTATCTGTCAGCACAAAGTTAATTAAAAGGTTATTTGTTTAGGGATGTCTGCCATTGCCCTTAGGGGTTTTTTACAATATGAAGAAGAAACACAGAGTTTGGTTCAAAGATGTGTACATGTCATTATTCCTGAATTTTCTTGAGAACAGGATCAGTAGATTTGTACCAATATAAAGCATACAGAATAATCAGTGAGGTAAGTTATTTACACTGAGTCCAGCAATACTTTTGGATATACACTGATGACTAGATACAAAACAAGAATAATACCTGCAGCCTTACTGGACATACTGTTGCCATTTAAAAAAAAAAAAAAAAGAAAACCTATAGAGCTCGGGCTTGGTTTTTAGTCATACCCTGCTTGCTGTACAAAATGAAAGCTTAGTAGGGAGCTTTGAGGGCACCATACTTGTTCTGATCAACTTAAATGGAAATACACCACGCCAGTGGGCACAGCATGCTGTTTTGAATTACTGGCCAAAAAATGCCTATAAAGCAGTTGGGTAGATTTATTTGCTTGTTTGTTTCTGCAGTATTGCTGTATCAGTGTCAGGCTTTGCCAGCATCTTTCTTCCAGTGTGTGTAGTGAGAAACTGCCTCCAGTCAGGGGCCTGAAAAAAGCGTTGTTGTTCTTGGCACCGAATGTTGTGCCCAGTCTATTGCCTGTGATGCTCTTCTCCTCTCTTTTGCATATCCTAGTGAATGGCCGGTGGGGTCCTTGGTCTCCATGGTCTGCCTGCACCGTTACCTGTGGAGGAGGACTTCGTGAGAGGTCTCGCCTCTGTAACAGCCCAGAGCCACAGTATGGAGGAAAGCCATGTGTGGGAGACACCAAGCAACATGATATGTGCAATAAGAAGGATTGCCCAATTGGTTGGTATTTAGTCATTCTTTATTCAGTCTAATTATTGTTGCACTTATTTCTTTAATCTATAGTTATGAACTGATACTACAGAAATCTACCAATTATACCTTTGTTTCAGGAAAACACATTTAACTATTTTGGGTGCTGTTTAGATAAGGGGGATTTTCTATATATTCTTAATACTGACTTCTCTTGAACAAATATGCAGCTCTTAAGCTGGGTTTCAATACGCTATGAGGTATTTAGCTGGATGTAGCCATCTGTAGTATTTTCATATTAAATGAATTTAATATACTATTTATTTGATAACTAATTTTAAGAGTTTTTGTAAGAGTCTGTTTTATCAGATGCCATTTAAGCTAATGAACAGAGTATACCTATTTCTTAAATGAAGTTTTACATGCTTTTATGCTCCTAATTTAATTTATAATTTTGTGTGTCTTTACCAGATGGATGTTTGTCAAATCCTTGCTTTCCTGGAGCAGAATGCAACAGTTACCCAGATGGGTCTTGGTCATGTGGGCCATGTCCAGCAGGTTACCTTGGCAATGGTACTGTCTGTGAGGATCTTGATGAGGTATTGACTTGACTTCCATTAATATCAGGAAATCCCTGTGAAATTTTCATTATTTGGGAATTACATAGCCATCTAATTGTTCTTTTTCTTTCTCTGCAGTGTATAGCTGTGTCGGATGTTTGCTTTAAGGTGAATCAGGTCCATCGCTGTGTGAACACAAATCCAGGATTCCACTGCTTGCCCTGTCCACCACGCTATAAAGGAAGTCAGCCCTATGGGGTGGGGCTGGAAGTTGCCAAGACAGAGAAACAAGTAAGTGATGTTCAAAAATAATTTAATGGCTTTGAAACTGAGTAATTATAATCTGAAGAGATCTGTGAATGAAAGCTGAAAGAGTTGAAGTTAGAAGAATTGAAATAGATAACTGCTGTTCCAGGGTATTTTTAGTTGGAGTAAAAAACCACTGGGTTTGGGTTTGGGTTTGTTTGAGTGGTTTTATTTCTCTAGGCATCTGCACAGTTGCACCAAAGGAGTACAAAATGCCAGGAGCAAGCACTCCCCTGCTTTGCACTCCTTTCTCTCAGATATGTATACCTAATCTGGGGACTAGAAACTGAAGAATGAGGGTTGTTCTTTCCATAAATTTCATCCACATAAACAGCATCACGTCAGAGAGTTGAGAGAGAAGTTGTCACTCCCAAAATTCCATTGGGCCAACACCTATCAGTGGTGAAGGACAAATGGAAGTGAAAGTGGCATTGAAGATGTTGGTTTAGTAGACAAGATAAAACTGTTAAAATGGATGTCATGGGATGCCTTGTTGCTGCTCAAACTGTGATTCGTTCAATACATGAAGGCAGTCTAAATGTAAAACACCT
The DNA here is from genome assembly GCF_000691845.1 of Merops nubicus. Lineage (NCBI taxonomy): Eukaryota > Metazoa > Chordata > Aves > Coraciiformes > Meropidae > Merops > Merops nubicus. The sequence continues at coordinate 18,220 of NW_008590505.1, read as the reverse complement.
CTGTAAGATTCCTAGATACTGTCAATTAAAATAGGCAAAGTGATTAATAAAGAAATAACAAAAACTTAACTTCAGGGGAATGAGACAATTTATTAGGGTCTCTTTGATTCAAGAAAGTAAGATAGTCCTTGCCTACTGACAGGCAGAACACTAAAGGAAAGAGGTGAGTACAGACTACTTTCTGTTAATTTCTGGGCATTAAAGACATCTGAAAGAAAGCAGATACCATTCTGAAAATATTAGTAACTTTAAATGCTTGTTGGATTATGTCCAGTTTTTCTTGTGGTTTTAATTATTTCCATAGAACACGTTGTCTGGAGTTGGGAACTGACAGCGGTATGACGTAGTAACCACAATTAAAACAAAGATGCTGTCTTTAGGCATCTAAATAACTGTCCTGATTTTGACAAAGCTGAGACACACAGAGCTGACTGTGGATATCACCAGGTTTCATGGAGTGCACTCCATCTTTTACAGGTCTGTGAACCTGAGAATCCGTGCAAGGACAAGACACACAGCTGCCATAAGTCTGCAGAGTGCATCTACCTGGGGCACTTCAGTGATCCTATGTACAAATGTGAATGTAGGACAGGTTATGCTGGCGATGGACGCATCTGTGGTGAGGATTCAGATTTGGATGGCTGGCCTAATAATAACTTGGTCTGTGCTGCTAATGCAACATACCATTGCGTGAAGGTAAGTAAAAAAAGGTTGATAAAATGTCATGCCATAACCAAATTTTCTCTTTTTTTCCTAAATAGTTGTGAATGACACTTCTCAGCATCAAGCTGGTGGTTGTTTTCATTAAGCTTTGACTGGTAAACCATGCTCATTTTCTAGGAGATGTTGTGAAAAGTGTATACTCTTAACACTAGATCCAATTAAGGGATTCTCAAAATTAAATCCAGAATCCCCTGCTTTGGGTTTCTTCCTACTCAGAATACACAGAAAGTTGGGATACTCGCAAGTAGAGTTATCACACTGAGCAGGAGCTGCTTAAAGCATAGATGTGGAGCACACCACCAGTGAAAATTAAATAGGAATCTGTGGGCTCAGGCGAGTATGAAATCCTACCTGCAAGGCTGGTAATGAGACACCAACAGCCATCTAAAGTCTACAGTTCTAAATCCTTTATTGAACTACCTCTTCCTTTTAAAGAGTTAAGCAGATCACACTCTCTGAAAACTGCATTCAGAGCCTGAGATAATTTTTAGGCTCAAGAAACTGAAGAGGAATGAATATGAGTAATTAGACAGGAGTTCTTACTGGACAAGCTCGGTGAGAGAGAATGGGAGATTCAGCCTCTTACTTTTCAGAGATGTGGAGTCCCAGCTGTCACAATCCTGAGGGGAATGAACTGGCTGCCACCATTTGCTATAGACCTAGCAGAAGCCTGTTCTCCACTTTTGCTGTTCCTGCTGTACCATTGTAGTGAAAAATGAAACATTACTGCACCGAGGAGAAAATAAACACTGACGAGCCTAAAAATGGTGGTATGTAGGTTTAGCAGTGGGTGCCTACCATAGTATGTTCACTGGGACCTGGTTCTGTGTTCATCTCAAGCACAGTGTTGAGTCCTCCTTGGCATCATGGTCTGAGGTGCCTTGCAGTGGAACTTACTCAAAAACGGTGAGCCTTCTATAATGTCTCATCACGATGCAGGTACCTCGCTGTGCAAAACTGGTCTGAAATTTGCTTCCGGTCCACCAGTTTAACAATGTCCCAAAATAGGTGATGGGTGAAGCCACCCCCTGACAGGTAATTCCCTGGATCTCAGTTCTGAGTGGTGGCCTCATTGATGGCTGAGTGACAGTCCCAATACAGAGGATCATACAATGTTTCTAGCAGCAAATAAAACAACTGGGATGATGTGAGCTTTACTTGAGCAGAAGACAAATGCTCAGTTTTAAACACTGCAACTGCTGACAGCACTGGATTACCTACATGCTTTCCCTAGAGCAGATGCTCAAGTATTTTGCTGAACCAGTCGTGACTACAAAGGCAGTGCTTTCGCTCCCAAGGTTTGAAGATTTTATAACTTTTTTTTTTTTTTTCCCCCAGACCTGATGCATACTGGTTTCTCCTTCTCCATGTTTAAGTGATATACCTTTAAACTCTCCTGAAGTTCTAGAAAAATAATTTCTGCTTAAAAAATAAAGAAATGAAAAAATAATGTGAGTTCTAGACCACTACAATGATTAAGAAAAAGTACAGATCAAGAGACTAGGAAGGTTTAAGAGATTCAGAAGTCACTCAGGTGTAATCCACTTGACGTTGTGAATCCGGGCTTTATCAGCAGAAGAGTTTCAGACATTCATGGCAATTTGAGCCTCAGATGTTGATTTTGGTCACCATAGCTGATGTCTGTTCTCTGGGGATCCAGCCAATGTAGCAATTCGAGTTCATATATTCTTTTCCAGTTCCTGTAATCAGAATCTGCAACATGTTGACTCAAGATGTCATGCAAACGATTAGTTTTCATTAAAAACCCGATGTGCTTTATCCATTCAGAAAAAAACCAAACTGTTTCCAAAGGCTGATTAATGATTTTGATAATGTGTTGATCTTATAGACACAAGTACCTAATTTAAGCAGTACTGTACCCCGCCTCCTGCCCCCCCCAAAAAACCCTTGAAAAATATCAGGTATTATCAGGTCCTTATATTCATTACAAAATATCCTAGTTGACTACTTTGGTTTAAGAAAGCAAACTGAAGCTTCTTCCTTGAGCTGGTAATGGTTAAAAATTAACTTCCTGCATAAGCAAAGCTATATGAATAAAGCAAGTAGTTGTATAGTATTCTATAGAGAATACAGACAAATAGAAGAACATATAGAAACAAACATGCAAAGTTATTGAGCAAGCGCTGACTAATTTATTTTATTATTTCAAACTAATTTCTTTTTCTTCTATCACTGGTAGCCAGTGTTGAGTCAGACAGTTGAGGCTGTTCACAGGGGTTTGTTAGAAACATGCTGTAAAAAATGTGGAGCTGCATTGGAGCTTTGTTATTTAGCACAAATTTTCCAGTTCCCTTTTTCTCAAATTACTTATACTATTAAAACCACTGATATTGAAAACAGGGCTAGGAATCTTACTATAATATTCATTTTCATAGAGTAGGTATAAAAAATATGTATATATATATTTCTGCACTATTGGCAGATTCAGTTTTGGTCTGAGGGAGATACAGAATATGAGAAAAAGTGAGAATAATAGTGGGGTTTTATAGATGCATTTGTTCTTAGCCTGTGGTAGAATTGCAATCAATTTTTAGCCCGTTTTAGCATTTTTTAAAAGGAATACATGCTAAAACTTTGGCAAACTATTTAGCTTCTTATTTTTTCAATGTAGCCTATGACTTGCTCCTTTAAAATAATGAGATATTTAAAATATCTCATTGCCTTTTATTTTCAAAGCAATGAGAGCATGGAAGTGCAAAGGTACTCTTTTGCAGAGCAGTATAAAAGCACATTTTTTCAAAACCCTTTCCTACAGTGTTCTGCTTCATTGCTGTGTACTACTTCATTCCAGTAACTTTCCATACAGACAGCTATTTCTGAAGACCATCTTCTGGCTTATAGCTTTACTTTTCTTGCAGCCAAACCCAATCATTTTATAGTTAATCTTCAAACATACTTCATGAGTTGTCTATAAAAAGTTGATGTAAGAGTGCATCTGTGTGCGTGTGGTGTGCTTGTTCTCTGCTAGTTTCATCTAAAATGTAGTGGAAACTTCCCTTTAACAGAAGGAGAGCTGGGAAACAATCACTTGCAGATGCATTTCACGTTACAATATGAAAGCAGCAAATGAACTACTATCTTTGGCAGCAAACAGGCACTTTAAAAAGTTTTTTGTGATTGATTGTTCTTGTTTATAGTCTCTAGTGTACCATATCTACTTTTCTGCCCAGGCAAGTCATTCTGACATAATGTAAACATAAAGCATTGATTATTTCTTTTGGCCAGGATAACTGCCCCCTTCTGCCTAACTCTGGCCAAGAAGACTTTGATAAAGATGGCAAAGGAGATGCCTGTGATGAGGATGATGACAATGATGGTGTGGAAGATGACAAAGTAAGATACATTTCTGTGTCTTCAGTACATTTGACCTAAACCTTTCTTTTTAGGAAAAGCATTACAATAGTTGAGATCTTCATTGTTCAGAGCTTCAGCTGAATTGTTCTGCAGTGCTTTCCCTGAACGGTATCTGGTGCAGCTGTATTGGGTCAAAGGAGAGTTGCACTATGCAGAGCAAAGAGCCTGGGGAACACTAGGCTGAGTTACTTAGGGCTGAGCTATGTTCTCCATATCAGGTCTGGGTTCAGTTGTGTGCATGAAAACTGTTTCATGGGAAGTGGTACTGGAGTTTTTATTTTGCAGTGTGAGAATAATAGATCCATTGTAGTTGAAAAGCTGGTAAATATATCTGAGGTATGTCGGAAACAAGTTATGGTGAATAATAATAAATATAAACACAGCCAGCATCATGGGGTAACAATGCAAGTACTGGTTTATACTTTCCTCCTTTAGATCTACCCACAAGACTAAGCTGATTTACCTGCAAAGCCTAAAAGTTAGACAGTTAATCTAAACCTGTTCTTATACATTCAGCAAAAGGACAGAGGCATTTCCAGAGTGGGCTTCACCCTGCCTTTTCTGAATACATTTCAAATGAGTGAATTTGTTTTATGAATTTACTGTTCCTCTTTGTTCCTTTCAGAAGGAGCCCAGTTGCTCTAGAGCTTCAAATGCTTAAAGTCATGTTAGAACTCTGTTAATGGAGCCTCTGTCTGGAATATTTCAAAGACCAAAGAACCATTTGATAAAATATTTAGTACATGTATTTAAATAATTGTATCCAGAATTTGTTTTGAGAGCAGTATAAAATTTTGACTTGCCTCTATATTGTCCTTGAGTATATGAAATCTATTTCTGAGGAATTCAAAATATTGTGCTAAAAAAATTGTTTCCTAGTAAATGTTTTTTGCTTTAGTAGAGCAAAAGTAGCTTAAAGACTTTTTCCATATGAGCTCCCTTCAGATTCCATGATGCTGATGTACCCCTCACTCCCACTGCTGTGGTTCGTTTTCATTCTTCTTTGAATCCCACACCAAATACTTCCTCATGCCTATGCAAAAGTCCATGTGTAATCTGGGGAAGTCTGAAACATCCAATTTCTTGTTCTGGGAGACCTTCAAATTAGGGATTAAACTTTCAAAATTCTACTAAAAGAAATGGTCTCAGAGAAAAAAATATTTTGGATCAATTTGAATATTTAGTTTTAACTCTGCTTTTTGAAACTTCTTATATCGTGTTATCATCTATAATATAACACAACCCCGAAAGAGGCCAATCCTGGTTTAAACTGAAAAATCAGAATATGTAGTTTAAAGGTGAGAGTATTGATACTAGTTTGTTCCCAAAAAGTCAGAGTGACAATTCTGTTTCTTTTAAAAAAAAAAAAAAAAAAACAAAAAGTTGTTGAAAAACAAGGAAAACTTCCCTTTTTTTTTTTTTTTTTTTATTTTTAAATACTTCTACAAGTAATACACTTGTTGAAATATTTGAGTACAGATCCAATTTAAAGTGCCTGTTGCTGTCCTAGTGAGATGTGGAACATATTTCACATGCCTTGCATAAAAACACAAAACCAAACAGTGAGCCAGGCTGTCCAGATGCTGCCATGTTAGCACCAGGATCTCCAGTGTGGGCACAGCTTGTCCACTGATAAATAATGGATTAATACTTTGAATTTTGGTAGTTGTCCAAGATGAACAGGAAGAATCCACCACTTCACAGTATGCTCTCACGGGTTGTGATTTGTATTCTGAAATCTTCTATTTCTTCCTACTAGGACAATTGCCCGCTTCTGTTCAACCCTCGACAGTTTGATTATGACAAGGATGAAGTTGGTGACCGCTGTGACAATTGCCCCTATGTGCACAACCCTGCTCAGATTGATACAGATAATAATGGGGAGGGTGACTCATGTGCTGTGGATATTGATGGAGATGGTACGTTTTCAATTTTGAGAATTAAAGGCTGTTCCACAAAGTACACTTTGCTTTATGTCCGGGAAGATGGGCTACCTGCTTTTATATAAGCAATAAATTTGAGTCTAGCACTCAAAAATGGAGAAGAGAGAAGACCGAGGTTCATCTGTCCTGTGTAGTATGGTTGTCCATAAAATCCCTAAATGACTACACTAGTTATTTAAAGAATAAATAACAGCAAGTCTTTTATCAGTGTCATCTTAAAGAATTCTTTCCTTCGTCTGTGTTCCAAAGTAATCAAGGTCTAATCTAACACTTCTGTTGACTTTTTTTTTTTTCCTTCTTAGGGGAAAGAGCATCAGAACATCCATGCAGTTAAGACAATATCTGTAGGAAATTAATCTGCTTTTCTATGAATGTAATGCAAAGCCCACAGTAATCCAAATACACATTTTTTGTGTGTCTTAAAATATTATTGAAGATATTTGTTTCATCTACAAGTACATGCCTATATGACCTAGATTTGATCAGAATTCAGGAGGAGGAAAAGCACTTAAATGTCTTTCAAAAGTCATATCCCTGCAGCATTTCAAATTTATGAGAATATAGAAGTAGTAGAAGTTGAAGAAATCTAATTTTTTATTTCCTTCCATAATGTTTTAAACTTTTGGATGCTAGTCTGACTTCAATTTCTGAACATTTTGAAGTCCTCTTATCCTTCTGATCATCAGGTTCTTAGTAGTACTCATGGTAGTTATGTACTTGAAGAAAAAGGTGATCATATATTATTGGCGGAAAGGCTATGCAAATATCCAGGGACAGTGTATTGTAGAAAAGGGTCCTTGTATGCTTTCCAGACAGATATACCAACACGTCTTTATTTTGTTTCTTTTCAACATGCTATAATTCCAAAGGAAATTGTTGACTGTATAGCAAAGTTTCCTGAGGAGAAGCAGTTTCTTTTGAAAATTTGGCAGGCTGTACAATAAATGATGCACGTATTCTGGTAAAGTTAAATTATTCAGTGCTGAGGCAGATGAACATTAATGCAGTTGTTCCTATATAAAACTCCTCAGAAATTCCACCATATTCTGTTTTATGCCATTTTATATGCTGTTTTATACTAGCTGCGTGTTTTATGCCATTTCTTACTTACAGTATGGGAAGAAAATCCAAATCAAGTTATTAAAAAGAAAAATATCCAGCCCCTTTATCTGGTGTTCTATGAATAAGGGCTAAACTCTTAATTGATAATCAGCCCTTGCTCTAGCAAGATTCCTTAGGAAAATACACACAGAAGACTTTAACATAGGAAGGAAAGCAGAACAGATATAATATTCGACTTTTCACTATTCTATGTCATAACAATGATATTCTAGCAATCAGAAAGTGTATGAACCTCTTAAAAGCCTTCTCTACTGGTGTCTCCTACAGTCTGTCTGTCTGTGCTCAATGCTATATCATTCTGATTTCTTCAGTCTTTTGTGTTTTGTTTTTTTTTTTTTCCTTGTAGACATTTTTAATGAACGAGATAACTGTCCTTACGTCTATAACACAGACCAGAGTGACACAGATGGTGATGGAGTTGGTGATCAGTGTGATAATTGTCCATTGATGCATAATCCAGACCAGGTAAATGTCAGAAAGTTTCCTTAATGGTTACGAGAAGGGCAGAGAAAAGAACACAGTTCTGTTGGTCCCTGTTTACTGTAGAGCTCAAGAGGTGGATCTGTATTGCTCATTTTCATATCTTAGGCTGTCAGATGAAAGGGAAGTAGAGTGGTGATGCCATTAAACCATCTTCAGGCCTTTGGTAAACTGTTTTCTTCCCCCATGGCAAGTGAAGACATCCTCAGTGCTGCATTTAGTATGCCTGAGTTTGTTGGTCCATGTTTGTTGGTCCATCACTGGTTGTTGTAAGTCACAACGAGTATACAGCAGCAGTCAGAAAATGTTCTGCCCAGACTGACACTCCCCTGTCATCTCTAGAATGAGACCAATGAATTGTGGCCAAAGACCTGGTCTGGAAGTGTCTTCGGGACCAGATTTTATTCACTGATAGCAGAATAAGTAGTCATATTAGTTTCAAGTTATGTTTCTGCTTTAAGCACAGCTGTCATCATGTTATCACTTGTCTCCAGAGAAGTCCTTAAGATAAGTCTTAATTACCAGACTATCTGTGTTTTTGTGTTTAGAAAATAATAAATTTTCTCTTTTTTTTTTTTTTTTTTATAGACTGATGCAGATAATGACCTTGTTGGTGACCAGTGTGACAACAATGAGGATATAGATGAAGATGGTCACCAGAACAACCAGGATAACTGCCCTTACATCCCCAATGCTAATCAGGCTGACCATGATAAAGATGGTAAAGGAGATGCCTGTGATCCTGATGATGACAATGATGGTGTTCCAGATGACAGGGACAATTGTCGCCTTAGATACAACCCTGAGCAGGAGGACTCTGATGGTAAGAACAATGTTATATGAATTTTGTTTAGTTCTTAGTATCCAATTCTGATCTTGGAGTGCTAATATCTGATGAAGAGAGAGACTTCAAATCAACCTGAGCTGCTTTTGACATTTGAGGCACCATGGACTTCAGTGGAACTGTCCATTTTAGTCCAGGTTTAGAGTGTTAGGAAACCTCTTTGACAGAGGCTCAAACACACGTACTTATTTATAGAACAGCACCTTTAAAAATTAAAAAAAAAAATAAACCACACCACTTTAATACTTCTGGTTTTTACTTACAATTGAAACATTAAAAATATGAGAAAATAGATCAGATAGCTTGGATTTCACATGCCTTTAAAAACGAGAAATTAGCTGCTTTGCTTTCAAAACAAGTTATCCTCTGAAAATTAAAATGGAAAAAAAGTATTGTTTTCTACTCTCTTATTTTAAAAAACACAGTATTTCTCCATATTTTTAAGTCTAAAATGCTTGTTAACTTTTAATTATTTTTGTAAAAATTATTTCTGAGTAGCTTTTCTCAAATTTGCTTTATAGATAGATTTAAATATGCCTTGATGATGTAAATGTCAGTTTTAAGCAATGGCTATATAATTGTTCTTTTCTCCATTTCTGGGGTAAAATGTTGCTGGCACTCTCAAACAGTCCTTGTCTATGCTTGGCAGTATTTCAATAATAGTCATAGTTTCACAATCATATATGTAATTCAGAAAACCTTTATGATCCTTTGAAAACCACCATAATATGTCTACAAATAATGGCCCTTGCAATAAATACAGGTGAGCAATTTCTGATTAGAGTTATACAGCTTGCTGGAGTCATTCCATGGTTATGTTGGTGAAATGGAAAGCAGAATTTAGTACCTACACAATATAGCTTTATGTATGTTTAGAAAGATTAAATCAGTCAGGGCTCAGGACTTTCTGTTAAGACTACTGCTGGCAGTAGGAAGTTTCTGGTTGTTAGACAATAGTAGTTCTTAAATTGCTTAACCCTTCACTCCTATTATATATTCAAAATATCTTTGTACTTGCCAATCTCTGGAACAGCCTCTTAACTGCAGAAGGTGTCCAGAATAAGGGTGCCCCCAAACTGGAATAGTTTGTTATAGTCATCTGTAAGCTGGATCTTGCAAGGGAGATGACCTTTACATAAGGAGTAAGGATTCACAAAAAGCATGAGACAAGTAATAAGTGAAATAGCAACGATCCATCGCATTGAGTATTGACCTACTACTAGGTGCTTCACAGACAAATGGAAAGCTTCATTACTATGCCTATCATAGTAATCCAAGTATGAAGCTTTCAGAGAGGAAGCAGAATGGGGTTTTGGCAACAGCAAAAAAAAAAAAAGTAGTTGGAGAAAGTTCTGAAGCATCTAATATCTCAGAGACTTTCTCCATTTCAAATATGTGGCAAAACAGTATTGTCTACCCTGGCAGTCAGCCATGGAGAACTCCAAATCCTGACCAGGTGCATGCTGCTGCACCTGTTTGTCTTAGTAGTTACTGGAGAAGAGAGAATGACTTTCCAATTTTATTCCCTTTGCCAATATCAAAGAGGTAATTATTGAGTCACAGCACAATATTTATCCACTGAAAGTCCTGCTGACGTTCATTTGATACTGAGCCGCTGCTGAAAACATTGATTTCCTGTCAAGGAAACTTAGAAAGCATGGCCACATCCAACAGCTCTTTCCAGGGCCTCATTTTTATATGCTATAGCTCACACTTTCAAGAATGTGGGAGCATCTTCTGGCTTTACTTACTGCTTTTCCAAAATTTCTGTTGGACGTGCCACTATTGACAGTGATGAACTGGCTAAACGTTTCTCTGATGTGCTGCATTTTTTCTAACAATTATGTGTGCATATTTTACTGCAACACTGTCCTCACTTTCATTTGGCATAGAGGTGACACTTGCAGTCTGAAGCACCTTAGATGCATGGTTGCTGAAGGAATCTTGACGCAGAGATAAGTGTCTGAAAAAAAGTTTAATGTCTTCAATAGCATATAAGGATTTAGTAATGGGCAGTAAGATTAAGATTTTAATGCTATTGTTGGAATTCATTTACACTGCACATATTAAAACGTGGCATTTTATCCACATCTGGGATAAATCAAACTGAAAATGTAAGACAAGTGTTAGTGAATCACATCGACATAGCAGACTTCCAACTCTTCCCACCCTGATTCTAAAGCAGACTAGGGCCAGATTGATCACTGTTATAAACTACTGGCAGGACAGTTTTATTAACAACAATTTTGGCTGTAGTGTAAGTTGATTACTTCTTCCAGTCATTACTAGCAACATTTCAAATTGACTTTTAGAGAATGGAGCTTTCTTTGGAGTAGTTTGGAGTGTTCTTTGAGAAACATTCTTTTGAGAATAACATACTTATCTGTAGCATAAATTTCTTCCATCAGTGGCAGAGCTGTTAGGAAGGCTAGTTAAATTGCTAACAATTTCATTTACTTATTTGTGTTGCTTATAGGTGATGGCAGAGGTGATATTTGCAAAGATGATTTTGACAACGACAATGTCCCAGATATTTATGATGTATGCCCTGAAAACAACGCGATCAGTGAAACTGATTTCAGAAAGTTCCAGATGGTCCCCCTGGACCCCAAGGGAACAGCTCAGATTGATCCCAACTGGGTTATTCGCCACCAAGGCAAGGAACTGGTGCAGACTGCCAACTCTGATCCTGGAATAGCTGTAGGTAAGTATCAGATGTCAGCCATCATCTTCAGAAAAGTAACGAGTGATCTAGTGATAAAGGAAAGGGGGGAGAGAAAAAAAAAAAGTGGATAAACACACCTTTTTTTGGTGCTGCAAGCTTTGGACTGACAGACAAGGACAGCACATATCCCCAAATTAAAAATGGCTCAACGCTGTTTGCTCTTGTTGACCCTTCATCTCATCACTGACTGTAACACACATAAAATACCTAATTGAAGAACTTGATCCTCTAGTGCCTGCTGCCATCAACGCCCCTTGTAAACAACTTCCTTCTGTCCAGAAGCCTCCATGCAATGGGTAGATAAGTATAATTACCTCCTTTCCTACAGGTAAGGAAATGGAAAAAGGTAGTTTAGGATTCCTGACAAAACTCAGGGTAGAGGCTGTTGGGTGTGGGTGGCAGGACACAGCGTTGTGACTCGGAGCTCTGTCTCTTTCTTGCTCTCCCAGGCTACGATGAGTTCAGCTCTGTTGACTTCAGCGGGACGTTCTACGTTAACACAGACCGCGACGACGACTATGCCGGCTTTGTGTTTGGCTACCAGTCCAGCAGTCGTTTCTACGTTCTGATGTGGAAGCAGGTCACTCAGACCTACTGGGAGGACAAGCCCACCAGGGCTTACGGCTATTCTGGTGTGTCACTCAAAGTAGTGAATTCAACCACTGGTGCCGGTGAACACTTGAGAAATGCTCTCTGGCACACAGGAAACACCCCTGGACAGGTAAGTGTGTTAAAACTTCACGCCAACGATGCAGGGATAATAATTTTAAGAGGTGGGGCATGTCTCAAGAAGAATTTCCTTTCATACCTCAAGTCTTGCGGACTTTTATAAGCTTTTCTTCAATTTCCATATTACTAGTGTCAGCCATAATATTTGCATTGTTTTTCAAAGGAAGCATCACACTTACAAAAATTGTGATTGGAAAAGATTACGTGTACGAAAGGGAAGGTGTGGCGTGATCCAAAGAAAAAGGAGCGAAAGGTCTCACTTATCCAGAAATCCTTTGTGACCTCTTTATTGACAGCTGGCTCTTTGGCATTCCAGCTTTTTTGAATTATATGTGGCTTATTGCTCAGTAACCCGTGACAGCCAAAGAGAAAAATTAAAACATAGCGAGAAAAACTACTGCTGTTCCAAATAGTGCCCAGCCATGGAAGAAACTTCTGCCTTCTGGAAATGAAGTTAGTGGGGCTTTGCACCTAGATAGGAATTTCATACGTCAGAGCTCCGTGCACATAAAGGACCTTGACTGAGTGTGAGAGATTTCAAGGAACAGGCCACGGGCAGTAATATCTGTGCAAACTGCAGCCCCTCTCCTTCACTGGAAGCACTCACTCAGATAGGAAAATTAGTATTGACTCTGGCAGCGTGGATGTATATGTGCAAACAGGGGCAGGACTTCCTAAGGGAAGTCGGATTTGATGCTGTAATGGTCTTCAGTGACTCTAGCTAAGAAAGTACAGATGAGTCCCTGATCAGTAATTTAAAACAGAAATTTTAATTACTCTCCACCTATAAAAGAGGTCTGCTAATCATACTGTCAAATACGAAACACTGTTTTTAGTTTCATGCTCTGTAGCAGATAAGCTTTGACTGCATGTACAGTTACTGTAGTGGATGTACAGTTATTGGAGCACAGTCTGTTTCTAATAAGGCATTTGTATTCCTGCTATAGGTGCGTACTTTGTGGCATGATCCCAAGAACATTGGCTGGAAAGATTATACAGCTTACAGGTGGCATTTGATTCATAGGCCTAAAACAGGATTAATAAAGTAAGAAATGTTTCTGCACCTCTATAGCTTCCAGTAGCAAAACTTTTTTGTCTCTTGTTATAAGAGCTATGTTACCAGTTTCTTTCTTAGGTCTGATAACGATGATACTTGTGTGACAGTTTGTTCCAATGTTTTGGGGACATTTTGTTATCTTTAGAATAAGTTATTTTCTTTTTCAGATGTTTTTAATTTAGTCTGGATGGTTCAATATTTGCATCAGCTAAATATTCTTTAATTCAAGAAAAAAATGAAATTCTTTCTCAATAGCTCCTCTGTAAAGGGACCAGAAATTCCTGATCAAAACTCAAAGCAAGATTAGAACACAAGATTCCTCCCCAGCCTCTGGAATTTGAATGAATGAAATTAATTAGAAACATCAGAATTGCCACAGGGAAGTAGGCCAATGGCTTGTCTGCTTCAGCATCCTGTCTCCCATAGTGGCTTATACAAGGTACTGCAGAAGTAGCCATGAGCACATCTGTAATGCACACAACAAGCAAATATTGCATATGACTTTTCTTAGAGCCCAGCTGTTTATCTGATGCTCCAGAGAATGAGCACTCATGGACATGAGCTCATGTCAATTTTGTCTTCTAACTACTGTAACTGTAAAGGATGTCTTTCACGAAGCAGAGTCTGACTCTACTTCTTAAGCAGACTTAACTTCTTGTTTGTAACTACGGGCACCAGAGGTTCGTGGGTAGACAATGGGTAGGCAAATTTAGATATAGACTAAATTACAAAGTTATTTCTTGGAAAGAAGAGAGTTTCTTTATGCATCAAAGCATTGCAGTGCAAAGCATTGACTGATAGAGGTCGAAAGGAAGCTTGAGTTTTCCATTCATGGTGCTGTGGCCTGTATCTTCCTTTACAGAATCTGCTTTGTCAGTCAAAGGATGTTTTAACTGCTATCCCAGTAGATTAATCTGGCATGACAAATTCTATAGTCCAGGGCATTAAATGCCTTCATTCTTTAGGGTGTTTTAAAAGAAAATAAATAAATAAATAATTTCACTAACTTATTCATGAAACCAGTTTATTTGTAGAGAATTAGCAATTTATTATTAATGTGATTAGAGTTGCATAATTTTTTTTTTTTTGTGAGATGAATAATTTATTAAACTCTTCCCATGTGTTTGAGTTCTTGAAATGTTGAGAATTAATGTTAAATTGGGTTACATGAACTTGTCATTCTTTTTGCTGTTCTTTCTACCATCCATTAAGTTCTCTTTTCAGGGAGCAGTTTCATACTTGCCTTTAGGCGCAGAGCAAGTGCTACACATGCTAAGCATAGGTCTGTCCCTAACCCCTGAGTTACGGGAAGTTGCTGAGCTGTGCTCATCCTCATGTGAATCCATCCTGATTTCTATAACTAATGTATTGCCAGTTGAAGCAGGACCATATCCCTTCCTCCAGAGACTGCTCTAATTAACAGACTATAGAGTCATCTCCTATTTAGCCCAAAAGCTATTTTAAGAGACTGAGAGTCTAAGAACCTCAGCTATCTCAACGTCTCACATGAGAAGCAGAGAATCCAAGTTCAAGGAACTGCTGTCTGTCTGATAAAGAAGGAAAATAAAGAGGCATCTTTAGAGGTCTTTTGGCTCCACAGTGAATGCCTGAAACACTGTTAAAAAAAAAAGAAAATCACAAACAAACCAACAACAGAAAAGCAAAAATCTCCACAAGTTCTCCTTCTTCTCCAATTTATTGTTAGCCTAGCTGTTTGTGTCCAAATCCTTCCAGCTTTCATAAAGCTCTTATAATTTCTGAAACTGAGCAAGTCTCCAGTTAATATTTTATTTGACTCTAAAGGGATGGGTCTTGCAGTTTCTAATGTTGGCCCTTGCCCGTGAAGATAGATAAATCAGCCGTTCACACAGCAGTAAAAACAACTTTGCTAAGTGATGTGGCGAGGTCTTGTGCTAACCTCTGAGTTCACAGGGACAGGGGCTTATCACTGAGTGCTAGTACATGACATAGTTCATTCCAGGAGACATGGCTGTTCTAAATAAAGAATTGGGAAATCTTTTGCAGATGGTGTGCATAAAATTACTTATGGAGCAGCTCCACCGCTTCTGATTAATGTGTTATGGCTGTCAGCCAGGTGGGCGTGAGATACAGATGAGAAGTGATCCTTACAACAAAGTTGGGTTTTCTGGTGCCTTGTTAAAATTAATTCTGTTTCAGTTCTCGAAAACTGTTACCAGCCCTTAGCACTGGACATTGTGTTATCTTCCTTCTGTAATTTAAATTATGTTCTTCTTTGCAGAGTTTTAGTGTACGAAGGGAAACAAGTTATGGTGGATTCTGGACCAATCTATGATACAACCTTCGCTGGTGGACGATTAGGTCTTTTTGTCTTCTCTCAAGAGATGGTCTATTTCTCTGACCTCAAATATGAATGCAGAGGTTAGTTACAGAAAATGCCTGGAAAATCCTGAAGCCTTTGATAATGTGTGGAGCAAGCACAAAATATGGAATAAGTATCCTCTAGTTACCAAAACCAATCTGTATTATCATAGCGTGGAGTCAGCCTTGATTTGTTGAAATATCATGTGTGCCCTTTGCCCCTATAGTAATCTCGATCTGAATAACAAAACCCAGATGTTTAATACTACCCACCTGGAAAAAATGAGATAGAAATCTGTGAGTGAGATACACGCTTGGAATTCTCTCTCTGTATCCACTTTCCTTTGTAGGCTATTTCAGTGTGTCCTGCGGGCACAGAGCTACTTCTATATCACCACTCTTTCAAGAAGCATGAAGGAGAGAGCAGATATTTTTAATGAGCATGTCTGTCTATAGTGCCTTGCTCAAAGTGTTTTGAAATACAAAAAATGCTCTCCCAGGTTTTCTCGTATATAATTTTTTATATACATTTAGATACATGGGTGCACATCAACCTATGCGTATGTCTCTATCTATATAGGCAGATAACCTGTTTTTATATAAATGTCCTTACATTTGTGGCAAAATGTAGAACAGAAAACACTGTGCTGCACCCCTCTACTGTATAATGATGGAGCTCCATTTTTGTGTGATTGACTTCCTAGCCAAATAAACCAGCTACAATTAATTTATTTTTTTCCCCATTTCTTTCAGATGCTTGAGCAATGGTTGCTGCATTACCAGCAAAGTACTGTAAGTGCTATGCAACCTAGACACCTCAGTACATCCTGGTACTCCCAGTTTCTATTTTTGTGTACCTCCTGTCCTCTGTCCTCGTGCTCCACTCACCAGGTACCACCCTGCTGCCAGGAGTGCCTCAACCATCCCTCCACCCAAGTGCCTTCTCACAGCCAGGACTAATAAAACCCAAACGTGAGCGTCTGACCCACCACTGAAGCAAAAGCAGATTGATACTTTAGAACACTTTTGCAGAGTGGAAACTTAGCAAAACGTGTTGTTTGTTTATTTGTCTTTTTTAAGAAATGACGTTTACATATAAAAATGTAATTACTTAATGTATTTATATATATATGGAAAAAAAGAGCGGGGTGATGATTATCAGTCATTGTCTTTAAGTGAGGAAAAATGTGTTTGAATAACTTCTTAGGTGTATGGTTGACATTTCCTTGGACTGGACTTCAGTAATGCAAAGCCTCTAGGTCTAATTTTAGCAAAGTATTGTAGGCCCACACCAACAGTATCTATAACAATGAAAATATGTTTAGGTAATTAAGTATAGACAATTATGAACATTTCTTTATCCACAAAAGATAGCTGATGAGGATGCTCTTAAGAACACCCATTAAAATTACAGTTGTTAGAAATGTCAGATTTGCAACCTTGACTAAAAAAAGGCTTAATTCAGGCCAAACAGATTTGAACTAGAAAATCGCGTGTGAAAGGGAAGAGTGATTCATTTGAACATCCAAAGCTATCACTGTTGGCTGACTTTCAAAAACTTATTTCCAGTTTTTCCGTTTCCATCATATTTTGCATTCTCTTGTAATAAAGAATATACCATGACCACGTGGAGCAAAATGAACCTGAACCACTTTCCCACCTCTGCTGCCAAAAGCACTTTGACATCGTGAATCCTGATGTGGGTTTTTGAAAAGGTGGCAACGCCACTATTGCTTAATTTGGTAACGTATAAATTTAAGGTTCCGTTTATAAATATTTTGTTAGTATTTATTATGGTTATTACACTGAGCTACCTTCTCTGATAACTTATTTTAAGGCATGTTATATAATGCGTCGGTAATGCATTCACAAATAATGATATTTTAAATCTATTTTTAAAAGCTTATCACAATATGTAGATATTGTCAAAGCATGGTATACACTTAAGTATAGTTTGGTGGGTTATATTCATGTATACTTTAAAGTTAAATAAATAATAATAAGGAATTTATAAATGGAACCTTAATGTATATCCAGTTACCCTCATTTTAATATTTTCTATTGTTACCTATGTCTGCTGTATATAGAACTTCTTAAATAATGCTGAAGGGATACCAGTGTTTATTCTAAACAGGTACAACAGTTACTCAGATATACAATAGTATAAACATGTTTAACATTTTTATGTTTTGTTTAAGTTGTATGAGCTTTGTTCACAAAAAGAACACACGCTGGTGTAATTTTATTCATTAGGTGGGTTAACTAATGGGATAATACAGTACCTCTGCCACCTTATAGGGCACAGTGAGCTATATGTTGAATCCACTTTTTCTCCCTTGAAATAGATTTTGTTATGTTCATTTAGAAAGGAATCCACAGTTGCTGGCTTTATTGCACATTTTATAGTATTCATATTATCAAACCTTTTTTTGGTTTTGTTTCAATTTAGTTTTGTTGCTGTTTTTTATTTCCATATCCTCTTCATGAGGTGTTTAAAATGTTTCAGTTTCATACTTTTGGTGTTTCACATTGTATCCCCAAGTCCCAAGAAGAAGGGAGGGTGATTTCATTAAATGTAATGATTGTAATGGCTGTGTAGGGTTTTTTGTTTTGTCAGAAAGAGACATCAGTGTGGGGGTGAAGATGTTAATATTTGGACTGTATCATAATTTTCCTATTCTATGTAAATTATTTATGATGTTTTTTAAATTTCTTTTAATTTTTTTTTTCCTTGGAAGTGTGTGTGAGAGAGTGAGATCAATGAAATTTCATTTTGTTTGCCAAAGATTGTAAATAATTATTTATTTGTTTACATGGACGGAACTTTATCATTTAACGTCCTGATTCATTTAGTCAGATCCTCATTTTATATATATATATAT